>NW_026731750.1:187500-371929 GCF_028476545.2 Physella acuta | reverse complement strand
AAAATGAATTAAACTTCGAAAGTATCGGCAATAATGGTTGAACATGCATGCACTACACTCTCGGCCTGAACTCAGCATGAAACAAAGGCAAGCACGCATGAAGGAGTAGCACTCAACACTACAGCCGACGATTCTGTAGCTAAGTTCTCTTATGTTTCAATAACGATGATCGTGTTGTATACAGTGCAGTGCGCGCTTGAAAACTTTCTTCGTGTCATACTTGATTGGTAAGTACTGGTAATAGGGTGTGAACTCGTGCTTGAATGTAATCATGATTGGTGTATCCAGTAAAAAACACGTAGAACAATTATCGAACAAAAATGCAAGGCGTAAGAAAGAACAGAAAGAGTATGAACACGTATACATTGGGAACACCTTGAAATTGTATACAATCGATGAATCAAGCATTAAATAGGAGCCATGGATCGCGTTATTTATAGACATAAATTTAAAATCTATGAGAAAATATCGTCGATTCTTCTGTAATAATGCAATAGTAATGTTCACTATATTTAGCATTAGTTAATTAGCAAGATAAACAATCAGACATTTTACTTTACGACAACAAAACAGACATTGACAAACATTTATGGTGTAATGTCTTTCCTGTGAAGTCTGTAAAGTATACCCTGTGAGGTCTGTATGTAAAATCTGTCATCAAAGTCTACAATGTAAAATTCTGTCATGTAAATTCTGTCATTTGAAGTCTGTCATTTAAGTCTGTTAAAAATTGTTTGTCATTAAAGTCTGTCATGTGAACTCTACCATGTAAGTCTACCATGTGAAGTCTACCATGTGAAGTCTACCATGTGAAGTCTACCATGTGAAGTCTTACCATGTGAAGTCTACCATGTGAAGTCTACCATGTGAACTCTACCATGTGAAGTCTACCATGTGAAGTCTACCATGTGAAGTCTACCATGTGAAGTCTACCATATGAACTCTACCATGTAAGTCTACCATATGAAGTCTACCATGTAAGTCTACCATGTGAAGTCTACCATGTGAAGTCTACCATGTGAACTCTACCATGTGAAGTCTACCATGTGAAGTCTACCATGTGAAGTCTACCATGTGAACTCTACCATGTGAAGTCTACCATGTGAAGTCTACCATGTAAGTCTACCATGTGAAGTCTACCATATGAACTCTACCATGTAAGTCTACCATATGAAGTCTACCATGTGAAGTCTACCATGTGAAGTCTACCATGTGAACTCTACCATGTGAAGTCTACCATGTGAAGTCTACCATGTGAAGTCTAACCATGTGAAGTCTACCATGTGAAGTCTACCATGTGAAGTCTATCACATGAAGTGGTTGTCAACTCCAGAGACCCACAATACTTTGTGTACAACTTAGGTCGATGAATGTAAACCTGAGTCATGTAATTGATGATCTTAGTGAGTCATGCAATTGATGATCTTAGTTCGATTCCCAATCGGTATTTCCTCATTTTTTAAATTATTCAGAAGTGACATTAAAAGAAATTATAAGGCTAAAAATAAAGTAAAAGGCTAAAGTATAAAAGTTGTTTTTAAAATGTAATATGGCGCACGATGACATCAACGTGTGGCACAGGATGACACCAACATTCTGAACTTTGCCTGCAAACACAAATGTAAACAAACATTGCTTGTTTATCAACAGTCACAGATGGTCTTATTTTGTTTTCCCATTTCTGCATAGTTGCCATATATGGAGTGGCCAGGTTTTGTTAATGTAAAAATCGCAGCTATAAAAAAAATTATTTTAAAACACCATGTTAATTTCATCAACCTAGCTTCAGCAAGATCAGTACGGTGTGCCGATGCGTTAGAAATATATTAAAATTCAGTATTTCATATATTGTATACAGATGAACGTGTCGTTTCAGATATGTCAGGGGAAATATCTGATGGTTGTGTTATAAAATCTCGAAGCTATCTCTGACAGGTGTGTTATTCATTGTGTGCGTGTTTTTATAAATCTGGAGCCATATCGTCTGCTAGAGCAGTGGCGTAGCGAGGTCGGGTGTCACCCGGTGCGGCACTTAATGTGTCTCCCCCCTAGAGGCGTAGTGACGCTTCCCGGGGGACGTTAAGGGGGCGCCAAAAAAAGGGTAGAAAAAAATTAATTTAAAAGCTCGTTTTAATCTGAAGTATTTAATTGTACACAAAGTTTCGAAAATAAATGACTACAGGCTTTACTCACTAATTTAACTGTTTCCTATATCAATTTTGTGTCACCGAAATAGAAAAATGTTACGGGATAGTAAGTGGTAAGAAAGGCCATAAAACCTTTTCAACTGGATGGGGGGGGGGCGCCTTCACAGACAGGAATAACTATATACATATACCGAACGAAATGTAATTTATATAGAAAATAATATATACTTTTAACATGTATGTGGTTACCCCCCCCCCCCCACCGAAAATTTTAGTCACGTCCCCCGAAAATTACAAGTGCCCCCCCCCCCCAGAGAAAATAGTCTGGAAGATCTAGGCGCCGGAATAGGTCACTACGGCTTGGAACGGGGGGTTCTTTATTACTGCACTAGAGAAGCAGTGGAGAGAGCACAGACAGATATAAGTGGAGAGGGACACCCCCCCCCCCAAACCCACCCTCCAAAGTTTTGAAAATAGAAAACGGGACGGCATGCAACAGGATACTGAAACCAAAAATGAACATCAAGGAACATGCCCCACTTCGTTGGGCTCCAAAATGGAGGATATGAACCGGCAGAGAAGTTGCGAGGACGGGGCGGGGGGTGCGGACCTTACAAGGTGACACCATTGAGGGGTGGTGACACCATGGCAAAAAAATTGGTAAATGTACGGAAGAAATATCCTTTTTGCCAGTTCTATTAAAGTTAAACAGTCTTTTAAGTACAAATCGGTACTTATTGCATGAGGGTGTGGGTGACACCATGACGTAGGCGTGCTAATTATTGAGAAAAACAATTCTACATCCAACTGTATTATTAACAGACTGAAGAAAAGCATTGTTACTGTTAAGTCTGTAGTGATTTAAAGCTTATGCAGCATACATTATACGCCTTTATAGGCCGACATATGTATATATATTATATATATATATATATATATATATATATATATATAGTATATATATATATATATATATATATATATAAATATATATATATATATATATCTATATATAAATATATATATATATATATATATATATATATATATATATATATATATATATATATATATATATATATCTATATATAAATATATATATATATATATATCTATATATCTATATATAAATATATATATATATATATATATATATATGTATATATATATATATATATATATATATATATACATATATATATATATATATATATATATATATATATATATATATATATATATATATATATATAACTTTGTTTATTGGGAGGCGGGGGGGGGTTGACTCCACCAATTGCCGCACTGGGTGAAACCCGAACAGGTCAGCACAGTCCTCCACTGAAGGACGGTAGAAATTTGTGTCCGACGGACATTCACTTCCCGGGGCTCTGTGGGCAAGTTTTCGTTAGATATAAGAATGGAATACTTGTAAAAGGGGAAGGTTAAGTTGTTATCACCGTTGTGGGGGGGGGGGGGGGGGGGGTGGAGAAAGAGAAAGACAGAAAACAAACTTCAAGAAGGCAGGAAGATCGGGATGAAAACAGGAGGCAGGCCAACACAGATATAGAATCAAGTACTTGGTAAAGATGAAGTACTGGGGCAGACACACCCAGTGTAAACGTACCAGAAAATGTGATTCAGCCTGACCGAAACCTACTCTCTCCTCTGCCCCCCCCCCCCCCCCTCTTCAGTAATCAGATGAACTGTACAGGTAGACAACGGAGAAGAAAGCATGGAACTAGGTAGACAACGGAGAAGAAAGCATGGAACTAGGTAGACAACGGAGAAGAAAGCATGGAACTAGGTAGACAACGGAGAAGAAAGCATGGAACTGGATGGGGCAGCAAGGACAGGCACTGGTACACATGAGGACACAGCCGTAGAAAACTAAGACAACCAAGAAACATCGGACATCGAACATAACCTGAAACCACAAACTGTAATTAATTAAGAGGAACTTTATCCCACCTTGTTCTTCACCCCAACCAAAGGGAAAATGGTAACGGGTGTTGTGTTTGTGAAGAAAGGACAGGGCGCCCCAGCTTCCTCCACCCGACTCACGAGGGCGCCCCAGCTTCCTCCACCCGACTCACGAGGGCGCCCAGCTTCCTCCACCCGACTCACGAGGGCGCTCCAGCTTCCTCCACCCGGCTCACGAGGGCGCCCCAGCTTCCTCCACCCGGCTCACGAGGGCGCCCCAGCTTCCTCCAGCCGGCTCACGAGGGCGCCCCAGCTTCCTCCTCCCGACTCACGAGGGCGCCCCAGCTTCTCCTCACCCGACTCACGAGGGCGCCCCAGCTTCCTCCACGTCACAAACTAGGACGTATCTGCAACATCCGTACTTTCATTGTGACTTTATATTTTGCCAGCATGACATGATTGTCATAGTGTGGCCCATTTAATGTCAGCCTGACAAATTTGTCAGAATGTCGACTATTTTATGCCAGCCTGACATTTTTGTCAGAGTGTGGCCCATTTTATGCCAGCCTGATAAATTTGTCAGAGTGTGGCATATATAATTATCGTGCTTTCCACTGTGGATTTGAACTCGTTACCAAAATGAGTTGGCGCGCACTCTACCTCTAGACCACGCAGCCAGCATTACTTCTTTTAACGTTGTAAACATTTATTGATGCTATTTTAAAAAGGATGTACCATTTTACAAGTGAGTTATGTTTTTTTGACGAGTCAACTTTAACAAAAATATAGTGTAAATAAAACACGACAACAGAACGTTCACTAAACTGTGGTGAACTCCTATCACTTGGGAATGTTTGATTTTTACAAGCTTCTATTTAACTTGCTTCCTCTCGTCAGGGGGAGGGGGAAGGTGGTACTTTTGGCGGGTGGGGGTAGGGGGGAATTCATTTTCTGGGGGGAGGGGGGCGGACATTGGTAAAGTTAGTTTAATATAAATTCCATTTCGCTCGGGGAGGGTGGTAGACTTTCTTTGTGGGGCTCTTTTTATATCATGTATTTAGTTACAAGTGTGTTAAAAAATTAATTTACGAACCTGTATTTAAAGTTACAGTGCTTCCTCGACAGTCGACAACCGTCGAGAGAGTGATATTTTGCCAGGATACAAGCAGAAGGCTATAGCCCACTCAGAGGCGTAGCGACCATTCCCGGCGCCCGGGGACAAACTTTCAATTTGGCGACCCCCTCGGGAGCAAAATTTCTATTTGCATACCACCCCCTCAATATTTCGATTTGCACAACCCCCCCCCCCCCCCTCAAACTGCAAAAATGCAGCTAACTTGACATTTTAATTTGCTTTTACAACCCATTTTGGCGCCCCCTAATGTCGGCGCCCGGGGACATATGTCCCCCCTGCCCCCCGCCCCCCCCCCCCCCCCAACGCTACGCCTCAGAGCCCATTTGTCGCATTTGCTGATTTTTATCTATACTCTGTATACGAGAAAGTAAAGTATTGTAAACGTGCACAAAAATCACATGAAATTTTGACAGTTTTCACAGTTTTACAACTCAGTATGCGGAATTTTACACGTGTGTCTGTATGTGTGTGTGTGTGTGTGTGTGTGTGTGTGTGTGTGTCTGTCTGTCTGTCTGTCTGTCTGTCTGTCTGTCTGTCTGTCTGTCTGTCTGTCTGTCTGTGAACACGATAGCTGAGTATCGTTACAGCTGAAGAAATGTCATATAAAATAATTATATAAAATGTGTAGTTCTGTATACAATTTTTTGGTTACCGAAAACTTATAGGCTTATGAAAAACCGAAAGTTGAATAACTTGAGTACTGTTTCAGTTAAATAGATCTTTTAAATGTGAAATTTTGTCTGATTCTGTTTTCTGTCAAATTTTGGGTAATTTCCGGTGACCGGAAGTACTACTTTACGTTATTTCCGACTTCTCAAAATAAAAACGCATAAGAATTTTTTTTTTGGTCCGCCATGATCGGAAACTTGCGAGAAAAATTTTGAACGCTTCTACCGGACTTTTTGTATTGTGACATTAAATATTACATAGTTAGTTGTTCAATTAACTCTTTGAATATTTTTCAAGGTTTTCTGTATAAAGTACTAATGTTCCGCAGTATTCTACACACATTAAAAATAATACGTATTTCTTCCAGTCATCTCCGGACAAAATGGAATTTATATAGAAAAGATATACTTCTCCCAGTGTCCGCCCCCCCCCCCCCGGAGTCTATGCATCAGGCAGCACTCTTGTAACGAAGTCCTAGAGAAAGTGGATAGATTCACCTACCTTGGAAGTATTGTTGATAAGCAGGGCTGGACAGAAGAAGACATAAAAATAAGGACGGGCAAGGCAAGAGCAGTCTTCAACCAACTAAAAAGTGTTTGGGGTTCCTGCAGTGGCGTAGCGAGGTCGGGTGTCACCCGGCACTTAATGGTGTAACCCCCTCCCCCCAGAGGCGTAGCGACCCTTCCCGGGGATAAAATTTCAAATTTTTTTATTTGCACCCCCGCCAGCTAGAGTCACGCTATTTGGAAGGAGAAATCTTTAGTTTTCAGATCTGTTGGTAGCGTCACTGTGGTTATTCATGGTTTCAATCCTCCCTCTCCCACCTCAAGGAAAAAGTATATATATATATATATATATATATATATATATATATATATATATATATATATATATATATATATATATATATATATATATATATATATAGGCCTATATATATATATATATATATATATATATATATATATATATATATATATATATATATATATATATATATATATATAGCTTCTTGACAACAGCTTCTCTCGTTCGCGCCATAATTCCTCAATTTTGATATCTTGATGAATATTTTTGAACAATCCGCGATGTACTGCGGCCTCGATAAATGAACCGCGAAATAGCGAGGAGTGACGGTATAAGCAATATGGTATTTCTTAAAATAAAGACGTAAACAGAAAAACAATAGAATGTAGGACTACTCTTTCATTTAAGATACAAAAAAAAAGTGTTAGACTTAATCAATATAACAAGGCATTTTATCTTATTCTAAAACTGATGTTGTGCTATAAATCATATTTTAAAACACTCATTAATGTTCAACATATTACCACTAGCCTCTCAATCGTTTAAATATCAAAGGTGATATATTTTTCAGATATATCCTTTCATACGAAAAAAATAGCACATTAATCTCACTACTTATAATTCATAAGAAATTTAGTATTGATTGATCAGTTACGTAGCAATCACAACCAAACATCAAATAATATCGATTTGTATTTTTCTAATTTCATGTCACCCAACCCTCCCCTCCGAGTATGGTTTATTATTTATTCAGTAGGTTGTCGCCCCTCCCCCGATGTCTAATGGCGTAAAATTGTACACATTATATTATTAATCAACCAAAAAACTGTTTTCACCGAACACAATATTCTGTTCCGCAGCCACCAACCCCTCGCCTCAACGCGAATCTGCGCTTAACTTTTTACTCTAATTGTTATTTATTCAACTAGAAAAAACATTGTTTTCACAATCAATATTAATGTGGTGTCACCCCCACCCAATGATTGATGTATCAGTTATTGTTGAAACTTATTAAAAAAACGTATTTTTCATCTGTAAATATTACACTAATTAGTTGGAGTGACCCCCAGCACCCCGACCTCCCGCCACCCCACAAGTCTGCGTGTAGATTTACCCTGTTAAGAGTGAATAGTATATATAATTATTTTCCCCATCTGACACGGCATTAATTAAAACCCGGTACTTTGAACTACGTTCTTTGTGGTAAAATTGTAAATTTTTAAAAAAATAACTTTATGCTTACAATGTATAAACGAGGTACCGGAATATCTACATTTCAAAACAATATTACCATTTGTATTTTCCCATGGGGTAAAATTCGGTCAAATATCGTGTGTACAAAAGCGTACACGTCTATACTAGGTTATTAGAGCAGTTACGAATAGTATTGTTGTTATTATGGTTAGCAAATTTACATTATGGATGGCTCATTAGGGCGTTTCCTCTCCGTGATGGCCGTGTCTGGTTTTAACACAAGCACGTGTTTCTCGTGACAATAGTTGTCAAAATCCTTTCAGGGAGTCTGGTTACAAGTTATAGTTATCTCCCTTCTTTGTATTTAACACAATAAGGGTAGACAACTCGGTAGAACATTTGACACCTTCTTTACGTGTATCCTGGTGTTGCGATTTGCCGTTCCTTACAAGAGAAAACTGTTAATGGCCTATCCATGGAGGTATTAAACGTCACTCAGCTGAATAATTTATTTATATGAAACACATTTGCATTTCTGCGAAACCTCGTTGGTTTGTGTTTTAAAAGGTTGAAATTAATTTTCGTCAATAAGAGAAAGCTGCTAAAAAAACCTAGAAGATAAAAAAAAAGCATTTTTTAAAATATGTAAGTAAAAAAATAAGTAAAATAAATAAAAAATAAATAAAAAAATATGTAAGTAAACTATTGACCAGCTAATTAATTATTACTGAGATTTCGATTATTTACATGTTATAGACGGCCAGTCAACATTGTCTTGAGTGTATATTTATATTCATCCTATACGACGCCTATAACCCTTAACCTTTTGTCTATGACTTGAGGTTTTAACATTAATTTTGAAGACCAAACCAATGATCAAATGATGTCTTGCGCACCCCGTTACTCCACACCACCACTGACGCTACTGGCTGCAGAGTTTCTATTGCACCCCTCGACTGAATGACACCACTGATAACTGTCTGACTCCCCCCCCCCCCCCCCCCACACACCCTTGACCACACACCAGCCTAGCAACTCCACAGATCAACTAACATCCAACCAGGTTTTTACACACCGTTCCCGATGGTAAAATAGATGGTAGTGAAATTTAAAATAATATGTTTTTCGGGTTAGCCGTACCTTAAAACCAAACCTGAACTCACATTCCTCCTGCTGAAAGTTATCCGACCCTGAAACTAACCCTAACGCACGCGTCTGCCCGCAACAACAAGGCCGGTAACCCGCGACACAATTATATCATAAATATTTCAAATCATATCCGGTCGGATGTGCAAGAAGCCGAGTCGATGCTTTGATTCTGTGTGGCGCTGTAGTATCGAACACCGTATGTTTGATTACAGTATAGCACCCGCTAATGTTGCAAGTATGCCCAGTGTATGGCACTAGCTAGCGCTTACATCAAGTATACCTCCTATATAGCACCCACTATTGCTTGCATGCAGTATGCCTAGTGTATAGCATAGGCCAGGGGTCGGCAACCTGCGTCTCGCGAGCCGCATTCGGCTCTTTTGATATCAAGATGCGGCTCTCCAGCTCCTTGAACAAATACTAATAATCTTAATAAAAAATAAAATATTTGAAATAAAAAAAATGTTAGTGGCTCTTTAAAACCAGGGAAATTTTGAAAATTGTAACTTTTGGCTCTTCCGCTTCAAAAGGTTGCCGACCCCTGGCATAGGCTAATGTTTGTACAACGTATACCTACTGTATAGCACCCAAAATTGTTAGCACTATTAATACCTTTAGTATAGCACCCAATATTGTTTGAACCTAGACCTAGTATGCCTACAGTAAAGCACCCAATATTATTTGCACCTAATACGTCTGCCTTATAACACCCAATATTATATGCGCCTAGTATGCCTACAGTCAAGCACCCAATATTATTTGCACCTAGAATGCCTTCTGTATAGCTCCCAATATTATATGCACCGGCTATTGTTATGGAGGAGCCACCCTAACTTCCGCCGTTCATAGAATAAAAATATGTGATATAGGAAAGCATTTGGCGAATCCAGAGCTTGTTTGATTACCTCGTCTCGAGATCATTGTTTGGCTAAGGCATGCGCTACCGCCCAATTGATGTGTCGATTTTATCATTATTTAAATTTTGTGTTTATGTATTGGTCGATAAGTTGAGTTCTGACATAGAAAATTCATTATAGAGTTTTTTTATAGGGTTGGCGGCCAACAAAAGACACAGTGGAGCGTGTATTTGGTTGTCACAATTTCATTTGTGCTCGACAGTTGCATGAGTACTCGGAGATTGAATGTAACGTTCGATCGTTTCAAGTCTATTGGATCTGAATAAAGGTTTCAATAATGTCTTGTAGGCCTAGACATCCATTGTGGATGCATTAAAAAATATTGCGGGTTACCATTCATATCGTATGTACACCATTCATCATGACATGAACTACTCGTCTTGGCCTTAGTATTCTAATATATATATATATATATATATATATATATATATATATATATATATATATATATATATATATATATATATATATATATATATATATATATATATATATATATATATATATATATATATATATATATATATATATATATATATATGCAAATTGCATTTGTGAATAAAATTATTGTTTTATGATCGTCTAGACTCTAGACCATCTGAATATTCAAATATCTCGATGAACTAATAAAAGCCGTATATAGGGATCCTCATTTTATTGAACTTTAAAGATGAACAAAAAAAAAGAATAATTGTAACTTCTCAGTTCCTAAAATTAGATATCTTTTTTAAATCGTAGTTTTCTGTGTTAGTTTCATTTCGGTTTGGTGAGCTGTGATTAAGTTATTTTACTTTGCTTAGTTGTCCAGATTTTGTAGGAGAACTGTCCAATACCTAGAAAAAAAAAAGAAAACCAATTAATGACATTGGTTCCTATTAGAGCGAATTAACTATAAATTTCTTCCCGCCCCCGGGATTAAAAATGTAATAGCCCATCAAAATTCAGCGCCACCCCGGGATTAAAATCTCACCCCCTATTAGCACATCTAGCACCAACCCCTGAAAGCACATCCAACTGACACACTTGACACACTTGTCACACTTGACACACTTGACACACTTGACACACTTGACCCACTTGACCCACTTGACACACTTGACACACTTGACACACTTGACACAACTGACACACTAGACCCACCTGACACACTTGACCCACCTGACACACTAGACCCACCTGACACACTTGACCCACTTGACACACTAGACCCACCTGACACACTTGACCCACCTGACACACTAGACCCACTAGACCCACCTGACACACTTGACACACTTGACCCACTTGACCCACCTGACACACTTGAACCACCTGACACACTAGACCCACTAGACCCACTTGACACACTTGACACACTAGACCCACCTGACACACTTGACACACTTGACCTACTTGAACCACCTGACACACTTGACACACTTGACCCACCTGACACACTAGACCCACCTGACACACTTGACACACTTGACCCACTTGACCCACCTGACAAACTTGACCCACCTGACACACTTGACACACTTGACCCACTTGACCCACCTGACACACTTGACCCACCTGACACACTTGACCCACCTGACACACTTGACCCACCTTACAAACTCATCCTGCGAGACGACACCGTCACCGTCCCCCTCCATGAGCGTGTAGAAGTTGTCGTAGTCGTGCATGTCGAGGTGGTGATCGCCGTCGACGTCGTAGATGTCGTAGAGCTGGTGTGAGATCTTGTGGAGCTCGGGGTTGTGGGTGTCGATGTAGAGGGTGTACTCATGTCTGGTCACTCGCCCGTCGTTGTTGCTGTCATACTCCTGCACGTGCATGAGGGGGTGAATGGTTTTATATGCATAGATGATCACGGTGAGTACTTTATTGGTAGGTACATGTTTATATATATATGATCTAGGTGAGTATTTTAGGTACAGGTTTATATATAGACTAGGCATGCTGCCCAGCTTCGCTTAGGCTTTCGAAAACATTGAGAATTTGAAAGCTTAATTAATTCGTCTACGACCTCAGGAGTTATGAAGAGGTTCCTAGGTGGACAATTTTTTTCGATTTAGAGCTCATATAAGGCGCCGGTCAGTCAAGGTCAGTTTTGACCCCCTCATCGTAGACTTTTCGGCCAACCGGCCCTCGTGTTCTGTCGCCCCAAGGCAAGATCCTGCCAAATTTGAAGCGCCTGCGGCGCCGGGAAGTGCCCGATAGGGCACCCGACAACTTTGCTTTATATATTATAGAGATTAGCAAATTGCATAGATAAACAAAGATTTCAATAAAGTAATTAAGGCCTGAAATAGTTTAGTATAGAAATGTATTATTTGAATAGATTCTAGATCTAGGTAGGGTCTACATCTGTTTAAGTCTAGTTTTTCCGTAGATCTAGATCATCTAGATCTAGATCTAGAATCTCTAGATCTAGATGATCTAGAATATCTAGATCTAGTATATCTAGATCTAGAATCCTAATAGAATTTTTTTTTAAGTTTAGTCCGAGCAAAATTGTATTGTATAGATCTAAATTTTATAGCGTACGTAGATCTAAATAATATTTGAATGAAATAGTTCATTTCTGTTTATTCTAAACACGGCAGATGACGTCATCAGTTTCGTGCTCTTTTTTTAGTGTAAACAATAAGCGACGTCATTGTTAAATGCGTTCATGTCCCAAGTATATACATTTTTCCGGTTGCATAAATAAAATTGTTTTTCTACATTCAAATACGCCTTTATTTTTTTATTTTTCTTCTTTAAATAAAATTGTGGTTATACATTTAAAACATCTAACATATTATTTTCAACAAAAGTCCGTATAAAGTTCTTCATATATCGCTGCCGATTCTGATGTGATGTCCGGCGAAAATATTTTGCGGACAGACAGAGAGAGAAAGAGAGAGAGAAGTGCGCACGGGGGCTTTTATATATTAGGATATGATGTAGGTGAGTATTTAGGTACATGATTATATATAGATATGACCTAGGTGATTATTTTAGGTACATGTTTATATATAGATATGATCTAGGTGAGTATTTTAGGTACATGTTTATATATAAATGATCGTGTGGGGTTCTTTAATAGAAATACATGTTTATAATTAGATAATCTAGGTTAGTGCTTTAATGGGAGGAACATGTTGGTAATTAGATAATATACATCATAAGTTTAATGGTTGGCACTAGTATGTGTCTACAATATAGAGGACGCTGTGGGCTTTAAGTGATTAAAATCTAAATTTGAATTTTCCCAGTTTAAATTTTTAAATCTAATTAAAACAGAACTTTAAATTTTGAATTTGTTCTACAAAGTGAAATAAATAAAATAAATTATCTATATGCTGGGCAAGGCAAAATATTTAGTGAGTTTTCAATTACAAAAATGAAACAACTCAAAAAATTGTAATAACTAAAAACACCGCTCTTAAAAGAGAAGATCAATACCATTAATCGATAAAGAATCTGTGAATGTTAGTCAGATTTATCGCTCGCCTAAAAGATTTAAACAGAATTTGTAAATATTATATTATAGCCTTTTATAATGTAATATACTCTTGAGGGAAAATCCTTTGTCGTTACAAGGTTGTACTGAATCGTGCAATCATGCGTGTACAATTTAGATGCGTTCTTTTTAAACAGCTTTAGTTTTATTGAAAAAGCAAACTTAGGAACATACACGCCAATTAAATATGAAGATCAGGAATGAGGGTGTAGGCCCCTATTTAATGTGTCGAGACTAGCTAAATATTCTAGCTATATATTGAATTACTTAAAACATATTTCATTTATTTAAAAATATTATTTAGTTTAACGCGTACTAAAATTGTTACTACGACAAAAATTGAGCATTTACTTTATTTTTTATTTTTAACGTATAATACTCTCTTTTTTTAAATATGTTTTTTATTTTCCATTTTAAAATAATCACATCAACATTGTTTAAATATTTAAAAACAAGAAAAAGAAACCAGTTTAACAATGGCATACCAAAGGTGTAGGGCAAATAGAAAGACATTAATATGGAAACAGGAATAAAAATCAAAATCATGATATGAGCTAAAGGGTGAAAACAAGTGTAGTGATAAAGGTTGCAGCCTTTAAGTCTAGACAATACAAAGGGGCTTACTTTTCACTTGCTTTGCTCAAAAATGGTTGCAGTAATGAAAATTTGAAATTCTTTTTTTTTTTTTTTGTTGAAGTAAGTTTGTTCATACCTTAAGTTAAATTAGAAATCAAACTTTTTAAAAAAAAATTTTTAAACTGCTTGATTAAGTTTATGTTCATCTCTCCTGAGTTACCCATCTTGAACACAATTCAAAACTCATAGAGTTACTGTTCATGTCTCCTGAGTTACCCACCCTGAATACAACCTAAAACTCCTTGAGTGAGTTACTGTTCGTGTCTCCTGAGTTACCCGCCCTGACTACAACTCAAAACTCCTTGAGTGAGTTACTGTTTATGTCTCCTGAGTTACCCGCCCTGAACACAACTCAAAACTCCTTGAGTGAGTTACTGTTCGTGTCTCCTGAGTTACCCGCCCTGAATACAACTTAAAACTCCTTGAGTGAGTTACTGTTCGTGTCTCCTGAGTTACCCACCCTGAATACAACTCAAAACTCCTCGAGTGAGTTACTGTTCATGTCTCCTGAGTTACCCACCCTGAATACAACCTAAAACTCCTTGAGTGAGTTACTGTTCGTGTCTCCTGAGTTACCCGCCCTGACTACAACTCAAAACTCCTTGAGTGAGTTACTGTTTATGTCTCCTGAGTTACCCGCCCTGAACACAACTCAAAACTCCTTGAGTGAGTTACTGTTCGTGTCTCCTGAGTTACCCGCCCTGAATACAACTTAAAACTCCTTGAGTGAGTTACTGTTCGTGTCTCCTGAGTTACCCACCCTGAATACAACTCAAAACTCCTCGAGTGAGTTACTGTTCGTGTCTCCTGAGTTACCCGCCCTGACTACAACTCAAAACTCCTTGAGTGAGTTACTGTTTATGTCTCCTGAGTTACCCGCCCTGAACACAACTCAAAACTCCTTGAGTAAGTTACTGTTCGTGTCTCCTGAGTTACCCGCCCTGAATACAACTTAAAACTCCTTGAGTGAGTTACTGTTCGTGTCTCCTGAGTTACCCACCCTGAATACAACTCAAAACTCCTCGAGTGAGTTACTGTTCGTGTCTCCTGAGTTACCCACCCTGAATACAACTCGAGTTACTGTTCGTGTCTCCTGAGTTACCCACCCTGAATACAACTCGAGTTACTGTTCGTGTCTCCTGAGTTACCCACCCTGAATACAACTCGAGTTACTGTTCGTGTCTCCTGAGTTACCCACCCTGAATACAATGTCCAGCTCGTAGCGCTCAAAGACTCCGTTCCCGCCAATGTCCATCTCTTTAAACATGGCGAGAGCCGTCTGGTCGTAGGGGTAGAGGTTCTGCTGCATGGTGCAGACGGCCAGACAGAGCACGATGGTCAGGTAAGTCAGCATGGCGACCCTAGAAACTAGTCATAATACAAGGACGTATGGATATAGCCAAACATTAGTGTAATTGTATATATATATATAGGCCATATATATATATATATATATATATATATATATATATATATATATATATATATATATATATATATAGGCCATATATATATAGGCCATATATATATATATATATATATATATATATATATATATATATATATATATATATATATATATATATATATATATAAATGTAATATAGCCTACACACACATTAATATATATATATATATGTATATATATATATATATATATATATATATATATATATATAATTGATGGATTTAAGTATATGAAGTTTAAGGGAAATCAATGATAACCTTACTTGTGACTTGTATCCAAAAGAAGTTGTGCTGTGTTCTGGGCTAATCTCTGGGAGCTAGATCTGGGAACTCAGGCAAATGTTCCATTCTACGGTCTCGTTTCTTACACGCTTCATACAATCATGTCAAATAATTGTGGTTTTTTTTTATCTATGTTGATTGATCGTGATTATTAGAACCTAATTGTTAATTAGAAAACGTGGAAAATAGTGTGTGTGTGTTCCTTTTGCTGATAAGCACGCCCAATTCTCTCTCATTTCGTTGCGTATTAATTAGAATTAATTATCAGTTATTAATTATTTAGTAATAAAATATTCGGGTAGTTCCTGCAACACTATTTATTGAAAATTTAATTAGACTAATAAAAAACTTATTCACGTTATTATTTTTTTTTAATCAAAGACATTTTTAAAAGTATAAAGATCTTTGTTTCCTTTCAATAAATTTTTGTTTTTGCTTCATATTTCAGCAAATGTACATGGAATTAATTGAATTTATATTGATTTAGCCCTATTTAATTGAAAAAGCATATTTTTTTCGGCGAATGTTTATGTAAGGATTATCGACGAAAATCGAGGTTTGAACGTGCTGAAAAGATAAAGCTGCACTTTGTTCACGTGACTTTAGCGTGTATCACTAGAGGGTTGAAACTTCAACAATTTAAAACAATCGAAACGTTAATCAAGTGTAAGTTTAATTAAATTGTAATATTGATTAAACGTCAAGGGTGCGATGCTATTTATTTTCTTAATTAACTTTACACCAAGGGGTGGTCAATAATTAAGCTGTAAATTACTTTGTTGTTTGTTCTTTTGTTGGCTGGTGCTATTTGTGTTGGTTTGTAGATTTTGTGGAAGGTATATTTTTGGCCGTGTGTTGCTTTGTTTTTGTTATGTGGGTTTATCTTTTATTGTCCTGTTTTGATTGCATTTAATTGTTGTAATATAATTCACTTGTGGGAATGCGTGGCCTAAGGGTAGTGGGCTAGACTGCATACCTGAAAATCTCGAGTTCGATTCAAGGCAGTAGAACGTCCATGAGTCCACTCAGCTATGATGAGTACCTAAATTAAGTGAACTCTACATCACTTGCCACATGGGCCGACAGGTTTGAAAAGGGAATGTTGCTAGTTTATTTGTAAGCAAAAGAATTTTTTTAATGAAATGTGTAAGAAAGGGTTGTGTTAATGGGATATACATTTCAGATCTTTATAGCTATAAATTTATCACACGTACTAAAACTATATGTGTTGCTTTCCTTGCATATCATAGCGCAAGAGAATATACCAATTTCGTATTGCAGCTGTCCTTGCCATAACCCACTGCCCACATTAAACATCATGTTGCTAGTACAAATACAGAATTGTATATTCCACAGGTTAGACTACTCGTGTAGGGAAAATTTATTTTGGAAAACTAGGTTATCTCTCTTTAATTAAAAAACAAGTTAATTAAAAAGTCTAGTGACAATTTTAGCGCAATTTCCTTATGTTATCTAAAAATAGCTCTGTCGTAGCGTAAATCAAGAGCAGGGTTAGTAAAACTATTGGTTAGTTATTAAAAGTTTTTTATTAAAAAAAAATTTCAGTATTTTACATGTTTTATTTACAATAGAGTTACATGACTAAAAACCATTGCGCGCCTAGCTACCGAACGTGACGTCGCAGCTATTGAACGTGATGACGCGTGTGGTGTGGTTGGAAAAAATGCCTACTAATTCGGTCCAAATTTTAATTAATTCAAAAAAAATTTTGTGACCGAACGAAAGGATATTTTTGAAAACTTTCTTCGGCAATATTGTTCTAAATTATGGCAGGAATCGATTGGTACATGTTTCAAGTCGCTAAGTGGTCTGGTTGCCGAGATATGGACCAAAAACTGCTTTTTTTCGAGGTTTTTTTGCTTTTCCGGGAAATCCATGAAAGAAACCCGGAATTTTTATAGCCTATGTTCATCCTCGTAACTTGCTTAACATAATTGCTTTTGGAACTAGTCATCGATATTGCTTCGTTGAGGAGGAGATACGACTTAAAGCTGCGGACACACATCCATCCATTCATTCATGCATTCATACATCCAGAAAGACGGGTTAATAAACGCAATTCTCCAGAATGGAAATTGCGCTAAAAACATTTATAGTCGTGATTAGATTATCAGAAGCCTGGTATATTTGTTTGATTTTAAATTGATTATTTAAACATTTCCCAATTTAGTAATTAAATATGCTTTATTTTAACAAATGATTAATAGAAGAAATTGCTTTTTAATTTGCTTAGTACAAAATTATTTTAATGAGCTTTTTGGGCTACCTCATAAGACTAGAGGAGCGGTAAGTCATGGAGGAGGTTTGAAGGTTTGCCTACCTTTCACACTATAACTCATGCAGTTTTTGTCAATGAAACAACGTGTGCCAGTAACTGTAGAACAATCACTGTAGTAATTATGTTTGTTGTTTTTACAAAAACCACTAGTCAATCAAGGTGCAATTTTGTTTTATTTTGGTCGGATTTTGGGCCCCTAAAATTAACGGCAAACTTTTATTTTTCGTTAATCAAAATTAAGTAATCAAAATTAGAGAATCGTCATTATTAAGCTTTTAAATGCATGGAAAATAAGAAAACAATATTAATTTGCTTTATTTAATTCAAATAAAAGTGTTGATTGATCATGCGGTGTTCATGTTGTGTAACACAATTACAATTTCCATTTGCTGTTGAATATGGATCGCCAAACACCCACAGATAGAGCTTAGTCCACAAGTGTAGCCTTTGTGTTGTCAGACTCGCTTCAACCAGCCATCATTTATGTGAGAGGCATTTTATCTTTGGGTTTTAAGATCCGTCTGAGGTGGATTGTAATGACTGACGAGAAGCCGCGTTGGTTGTTAACAGCCTTTATTATTTACAGACGCCATGATGCAAAGAGAGAGAGAGAAGTGGCCAGAGACAACTATATATAGATAACAACATGTAAGGGACATCACTCAAGATAACAATATAAATATAATACTAATACAGAGAGTGAGTTCCCTTGACCTCACAATTATTTCAATCTATTACATCCCTTTACCCTTAGAACACAATAACACATCTCTCAATAGAACAATTGATAGTATCCTAAAATCACCAATTATATTGTAACATGAACACTATGGTAGATTACATCCTTGCAAACAATGCACAATATGCTACAACATAATCAAAATACAAAACAATGATGTCAAAGTCCTTTTGACCTTTAAAATCATAGGTCTAACTTATTTGGGACCTTGATTGTCCTGCTTGACCTTCTCAGTGGCTTTTGATTTGGTGACTCAAGATTCTGACCATCTGGATTCTCTATCTCAGGAGGTCTAGGATTTAAATCATTAACTCCAGAATTTACATTTTCTGACTCCAGACAACTTGGTTCACTCATATCAACAGAACTTGGTTGTGGAACAAACTGAGTTGGTGTGAACTGATCAGACTTGGTGGGATTGACAGATTCACACTTATTATCTGCACAAGTTATTTTTAACTTTATAAGGCACAGGTCCTGTAGATTGAACAATTTGACCTGGTATCCATTTTTCCTTTCTCCCATAATTTCTTAGATACACATTCTTATTAACTGCAAATTTTCTTTCAATGAATGTTTGTCATGATTTAATGGAACTATTTTTGAATTGGCATCTGAAAGTATTATGCTGTTATTCAGATCCTTGACTGACATAGATTTCTTTGATTGATCAATTTCCTCAGGTAATCTGATAGTGCTTTTCGGTAACCAAAAATACTGTTTAAAAGTAATATCCTGGATAATATCACTTTGCAACTAGGATCCAGTATTTGAAATGGGTGTATTAAATGGCAAAAATCTTTTTTCTTTTCTTTTGATGTTACCCTTTTAGTTTCTGTAAGTGCTAATGATGTTAGCAAAGTTGTTTGATGATCACATTCCTTCTTACTAATGTATTCTCTTTAAAACATTTGAAATTGCCATATCACCATAATCATTTATTAAATTACAAGTACTTTGTTTAGGCAACTCTGACTGATAATGGACTGCATCTTCTCCATCTTTTATATTATCTTCACAAAGGGTTTTATTTCTTATTTTATATGGCCTTAAGTCATCATTCACAGAGTCTTCAGGCCAATCATTCTTACAGTACTCATATACTTTTATTAAGCACTCATCTTTTTGTGTTTCTCTTTTAATATCATTCACATTTATATTGGAGTTATCCATGATAGTGAAGAGAACAAATACATCTTCTGGTACATAGCTCAGGCTTTGGTTTTTTAAAGGTAATCTACTAAGACTATCTGCACTATTCTCAGATCCAGGTTTGTATTTCAATTCATAATTGTATGCAGTTAGTGTGATAGCCCATCTTTGAATTCTTGGTGAGGCATGCTCAGGTAGGGTTTTGTTTTCTCCAAATAAACCTAGCAATGGTTTATGATCTGTAAAGATGGTGAACTTCCTACCAAACAGAAACTTATGAAATTTCTTAACACCAAAAATGATGCCTAAGCCTTCCCTATCTAACTGAGAATAATTTTTCTCAGCCTGGTTCAAAGATCTACTGGCAAAAGCAATGGGTCTGTCACCCTTCTCATCCATGTGGGACAAGACTGCTCCTACACCATCTGGTGAAGCATCACATGTCAATACAAGTCTTTTCCCTGGGTCATAGTGAGTTAGTAAGGTGTCAGAAGACAAAGCCTCTTTTACTGTATTAAAAGCAGTATCTTGTTGTTTACCCCAGTGCCAAGTTGCATTTTTCTGTAGCAGCTTGTACAGTGGTGATAGTTTACCAGACAGATTTCCTATGAACTTTGCATAGTAATTTATCAAGCCCAAAAAAGCTCTTAGTTGTTGGGTATTTTCAGGTTTGGGTGCTTCTTTAATGGCTTTTGTTTTCTCAGGTTGAGGTCTGATGCCTTGTTTGCTCAATATATAACCAAGAAAACTAATTTCTGTCAACATGAATTGACATTTATCTTTGTTTATCTTTAAACCTTTTTCACCAACAATTTTTAATACTTTATCAAGTGTTTTAAGATGTTCAGTGTCATTCTTACCAGTTATGTACACATTGTCAAAGTAAACACAAACATTTGGAATGTCCTTAAAAATACTGTCCATGACAGCTTGGAAAATTCCAGGGCTAGATGATATGCCAAAACATAGTCTTTCATATTGGTAGAGTCCTTTATGTGTGTTTATTGTCGTATAGACTTTTGAATCTGGATGCAGTTCTAGTTGAGTGTAAGCATGACTAAAGTCTAATTCAGTGAATTTGTCTCCTCCTGCCAAATTCAAAGAAATTTCCTCAATGTTAGGTATAGGGTACCTATTTAGCTCTATTTGCTTATTCAGTGTGGTTTTATAATCTCCACAAATTCTTATAGAACCATCCTTCTTTAACACTGGCACAATGGGTGTCGCCCAATCGGAATAGTCTACCTTCTTTATAATGCCATTAGATTCCAATCTACTTAGCTCATTTTCAATTTTATTCCTCATTGCATAAGGTGGAACTCTAGCTTTGCAGTATCTTGGATTTGTATCTTTAATGCTTAACTTCACTGTTCTATCATTTAGTAAACCAGAGTTACCAAAAACACATTTATTTTCAGATATAACTTTATCTAGTGAAGTAAGACTAGATTCTTTTACATTCTTCAATGAACAAATACTCTCCCAATTTAACTTAAGATCACTTAACCAGTTCCTACCTAGTAATGGCGGTCCATTTCCTTCAACCACAAGAAGAGGAAGTTTAACACTTTGACCCTTATAACTTACATGAACCATACACTCTCCTATTACCGGAACATTGTCACCAGTGTATGTTGTTAGACACTTGTGACACGGCTGTAGAGACACTGATCCTCCTGTGACAGCGTCAAAATCTTTCTTTGTTATGACTGTTAGAGATGCTCCAGTGTCAAGTTGGAAGCTGATGCTCTTACCGTTGATATAAACTTGTACATTGATGGGAGCATGACTTATTGATTTCACAGAGAACAGGTTGAAATCCGGCTGCAAATCAGTTTGAGCATTTTCACAGGTAGAGTGGTTCATTGGTTGGGTTAGGTAGTCTTGGTGAGAGTTAACATAGTGCTGCTTTTGGTTGCGGTACTGTCTTGACTGGCTAGATTTAGCAACAGACGAAGACTTTGCAAAGCAGGCCTTGGCAATGTGACCTTGCTTACCGCACTTATAACAAGTTGCTAACTTGAACTTGCACCGATGAGATGCATGGGGACCTTTGCATCGATGACATTTTTGATAATTATTACTAGATTTAGATCTAGGATTTGAACGAGCAGGCTGTTTAGCATAAGTTGGAATGCTCTGATGGGGTTGATGTTTATTGACTAACCTGCTGTTTACTGCATGGATCTCTGAAGGTGCTAAAGATCTCGCCGCATCTGATGACTGCTGGAATGACATTGCAAGTTGTATTGCTTTTTCCAATTTTAGATCTGACTCGAGCAGCAACTTTCTTTGAATATCAGGGCTGTTTACACCTGTCACAAACTTTTCACATAGTCTGTCAGACAGCGTTTCTCCAAATTCACAGAATCTACTTAAATGACGTAAAGCAGCAACATATTCTGATATTGACTCGTTTGGTTGACGAGTCCTACTGTCAAATCTAGCTCTACATAGAAACTTTGATGGTACAGGCGCATGGTGGTCTGTTAGCAATTTGCTCAGCTCGTTAAAGCTCTTGGTAGTTAGACTAGCTGGTACGCATAAGTCTTTTAGTAGCCTAAATTGTTGAGGCCCTATGACTGTTAACAAAACAGCTCTCTTTTTGGCTTCTATCGTCACGTTGTTAGCTTCTAGGTAAAAGCTTAACCTCTCTAGGTAATCTTGAATGATTTCATCATTCGCATCAAATTGATTTATTTGGCCATACAGCGCCATAATTCTAGAAATAATTAGCTAATAAGCTCTAGCAAACCTCTTTTTGCGTAATTAGGTGCTCTTTCTAGTAGATGTTTATCCTTCGTCGCCAAATGAGGTGGATTGTAATGACTGACGAGAAGCCGCGTTGGTTGTTAACAGCCTTTATTATTTACAGACGCATGATGCAAAGAGAGAGAGAGAAGTGGCCAGAGACAACTATATATAGATAACAACATGTAAGGGACATCACTCAAGATAACAATATAAATATAATACTAATACAGAGAGTGAGTTCCCTTGACCTCACAATTATTTCAATCTATTACACCGTCTAGGTGAGTATGTAATACAATTAAGCTTATCTCTGCTAATACTAGCAGGAAGTGAATACGATTGATGTAGAGCATTTTGTACAAATGCACATCTTTTTATCTGGATTGTGTTAAAAAATCTATGCAAATGTATGGGTGGGAGCAAAGATATATAAATGTACATAAAAATAAAAACATTCTCCACAACTTCAAGAACGTTAAAGTCAGATGGTCAGAATTTAAAAAAAATAATTACCAGTAAACAGTAATCCTTTTGAACAATGATCTTTATAGAGCTCAAAATAATCTACACAAATATAATCGATATAATAGTCGGAATTTAAATCTGAGGTCGCCTGTTCTTATTCAATATGTTCTATGCAATAAATTTGGTTTTGAATATAACTTCATTCAAGGCTTGTTTTATGTCAGCTCCATTTTTTAAGAGATTTTTTTCATACAATAATGTTTAAGCGTTTATAATAATATATTTTATTTTGATTATAGACGATGTTTTTTTTTTGTTTTGTGAAAGCAAAACTTAATGATTTTTAATATTAAAGAATAAAGAAAGGGTCGATCTGGTGAATTTGAAAATTACAATTAAACGAGATTTAAAACAAACGAAAATAATCAAACTCTTAATAAAGATAAATTACGCCTACAGTTTAATATTCCATTATCTGAAATTGTTTTTTATGAGGATTAAAAACATGTTGTGTTGCGTTTCTTGTTATGTTTGTTTTTGTAAAACGTCGTGTTTTTACTGTTCATCGTATTTTATTCTTTTACTTTTATGTTGTTCTAAGAGTGTTTTTGAATGCATTTTTACACCGTAGCGACGTCTGTGTATGTATATAGAAAAGGTTCCATATTATATATATATATATATATATATATATATATATATATATATATATATATATATATATATATATATATATATATATATATATATATATATATATATTGAACTGTTTCTAACTGGCCGTTCCCCCTAACCCGAAAACCTGCTAACGCCGCCGGCAATGTTATACACATTTTGGTATTTGGCGATCAATATTTAAATCAATCGGGAGTGATCTCCCCTAAACTTTCTCTAATATTCTTATACAACATTACGGGAGACGGCAACTCGGGATATAGACATGATTTTTTATTATTTATACTTTTTAACACAGAAGAGAATATTATATCTAGAAAAAAGAATTGTGCACCAAGTGAACGCTGAATAATATGTGTATAATACTGCGTAATATTATTAATACTTTAAAAATTCACATGGGTTTATGAAACATCTCGGAAATTGCGTAAATTACTACTTCCGGTCAACGGAAATTACTCAAAATTTTATATAAGTATATGGCAGAAAAAAACAGTATTCAAGTTTTAGGCTTTTGAAAAATTGAAAGTAGAATAAGTTTCACTTCCGGTTACCGAAAATCGCTGAAAAATTGATACAGAACTACACATTTGATATAATACTTATATATGAAATTTCATCAACCTAGCTGAAATGGTAGTCAAGTTATCGTGTTTACAGACGCTCACATACACATATACAAACACACACACAGACATAAGGAAAAAAATTGCACAACTGTTTTTCCGACGCAGGGGGGGGGGGGTGTAAACGTCGAGATTTGTAAAAATCTCGATTTTTTTATAAATTTTTTTGCACGATTACAAGACTTCCTCTATAGGCCTACTTCGTATACAAGAAAGTAAAATGCCAATTTATTTTTTAATATTTTCTTTCGTTTTCCGCTTTAATGTAATTCACCATTTAGGGGGGTGACACCAAGGCAAAAAATAGCAAAATATATAGAGAAAAACTTGAGGGGGGGGAAGCAAATCGAAAATAGGTGGTGCCCGCCACCCTACCGATATTTTAGAATGTGCTCTAGAGTAAAAAAAAAGGTTGGGAACCCCTGGTCTAGGTCATTTGAGATTCTTGCATTGTTATCGCATAAGAATGAAATGTATCAGGAAAAACAGATCGCTGCGTTAGAAGCGGGTCAAAATTGAGTCACAAGATTTGCAACAAACTCAAAATCAAGCAAACAAAAAAAAAATAAAATAAATAACACCGTGAACTAAATTTCTTCAGAAGTCTATAGTTTAGCCTCAGATCTTAGGCCTAGGCCTATCAAATTTTTTAAATAGGCCTAGTTTAAAATACGGTTTATTAAAAATATTGACTGTCAACGGAAGGCGAAAAATAAACTTCCGGTCCATGCTACCATCATAATGGAGAAAGTAGAAGTGACTGCTGAAGTTCACTTTGCCCAAAAACTAGCTTCAAATGAAAAGAAAATAAGAGATAGAGCTATCAAACGCCTACAAAAGTATTTATCTGTCCGGTCAACAAATGGAGGTATACGCTTACTAGAATATTAATAAGCCAACTTTACAACTTTTATCATCACCCCCAACTAGGCTTTTTGATGCGAATTACAGAATGATTTTTTTTATTAAAAATGTAGGCCTATTAATAATAGCTAGAATACTAGAGTAAAGTGGCGTCTGCGGACAGTCGTAGCAAAAAAAACGGAAGTGCCGATTTCCATTGAGCGCCATTCAGTAACCGCTTCACATAGAAACAAACCGAAAGTACCGTCTCACTCCGCATTCTTTCTAGTTTAATCACGTCTGATTCATTTTGTATTCATACGCATAGCATTGAATGTATTAACATTTTCAGTGGTGAGACTCTGTGCGGACAGTAAGTGCACTTTTTTTTACATTTTATTTTCTGTGCGGACACTTGCTCCTTATGCGGACAAGGCATATTTTGTTCATTTTGTTTCTATTTAAATGATTGCTGAAATAAACATGTTACATACATAAATAGTGTTGTTGATTGTTTTATATATTAATATATTGGAAAACAAAAAATATGAAGAAATATGAAATAAGTTTTAATTAAATTAAAGTGATGCCTGAAAGAAACTAAGGACCCAGTTGAGATTTTATTTCACTTTTTGCTTAGTAGACACGTTTGATGATCAAAAATATTTTTAAAACCTAAAAACATCACTAAAAACTAATAGATCTAGATTTAGACTTAATTTAAATATAAATCTGGAGTATCAAGATTAGTTTAAAGCTCCTTTTTACTTATAGTGTAAGAAATATACTCTGATTTTTCATTAGTGTCCGCAAAAGGTTAACCCTCAAAAAAGATGCGGACACCCCAATTTTTCCTCTAAGATGGCTTAAACAACCTTAACTATGATATTTATAGCTTTCTATATATATATATAAGCTATTTATAGTTAACCCAGTTAACTAAGCTATGATTGGTTCGATTTATTCCTCTAATCCGGGGACTAGTGCTCTTCATCCGGATGAGGTTTCCTACCATAAAACGTCATACATCGCAACTTTGAAAAATTCCAATTAATCTCCCTATTGAGTGAAATAGAAGAAATGGACTCAGATGTGTTTAAAAATGGACATGCTTTGTGTTGTTTGCGTTCGTTTCCTATAAAATATTCATACAATTATTGTTTTAAGCGAAAAACAGCAAGGTGTCCGCACAGAGCCGGACAGAGGCAACTGTCCGCAGACGCCACTTTACTCTAGTAAACTAAGCTAATTTAGCATATTTTAACTTTCTGTGCAAAGTCATTATTACTGAAAAAAATTCCAAAGTCAGGTCAGCCTGTGGCACCCTCCACTGAACTTAAAGAAGGAAAAAAAAACTTGACCCGTGACCTTCATTAAAACAGAATTTACTTATGTTTCTTTTTAACTATTAGTAAACATGTGCTTAATATTACCCAATAAGTAATAAAATTTGACAATTAATTTTAATTACTGTTGTAAAGTGAGATAAACAGCTTAATAAACACGTGTTTTCTTGAGGGGGTGTGACCCGGGCCGGTGTGGCACATCGCATGTAACTTTTTATTTCTGTGTCTTATGACTATTTGTTCACAATCAGCATGCTATGCTTTTAAAATTGATAAAGGGTAAGTATACCAAGCTACAAAACCTAAAATCTGACTAATAATTCATACTTTCAGTAGCTAGGCCAATGCCGCTGCCGAGAAAATCGGACAAATCGGCTTTTCCCTACCCCCTGCATGTTTAACTCTGTTTTTTGCATGATTTTATTGTGTTTATATTAACATGTTATACACCATTCTGTTCGTAATTGAATAACCTTTTAAACAGTATAATTTTGATTTTAATATGATTTCAAACGTTGAAGAAATCGCCGATTAAATCGCATTTTTTACCCTCCGCGGCGACGTGCCGATTAGGGGGGAGGCTTTTTCGCCTTTTTAAAACAGGGGTGTTACTTTGAGTCTATAGACTCTTCGAGTTTTCGTACTACAGCTGTGAAACTTGGCAGAAATACAGATTAGATGTAGACGTATACAGCGCAGGGTTCGTCGTCAAAATATATTAAATACTTTTGGAGATATCGCTGTCTGACTGAACCGCTCGGCTGTGCTTCGAATCGCCCTCTTTAAACAGACGACGTGTTACAAAATATTTATACACGAATCGAGTTTACATACTACAACAGTGAAAGTTGACAGAAATACAGATTAGATGTAGACATATACAGCGCAGGGTTCGTCGTCAAAATATATTAAATACTTTCGGAGATATCGTACAGCAAAGTTGAACCAAGTTTCCCGGGTTATTTATAGACCGATTTTTAATTTGAACCCTGCGCTGTATTGCTGAAATCTGGACGTTTATTTATATGTATGATTTTCTCTACAATACCCCCAAATAAAGCCGCCCATACATTTTAAAATGGAGCAAAAATTAAAATTAACGCGCCGACCGCTGTCCGACTGCGTGCTCTGCTGTGTCGATCTACACACCGTGTGGCACACCCGAATGCCTGGTCACGTGACGCTGGGCGGTCGATCCGATTGGATGATACTGTAAACAATTTCTAAAGATAGATAGGCCTACGTGTGTTCCCATGTTAGACTCGACGGCTATTTCTATTTTATATAGATTAGATCTATAAGCCGACAGGCATGTTTCATAATTTTGTCCTTACCCATTTAAAGGGGAAAAAAGTCTTATTAATATTTACGGCTCAGGTTTCAAATTTATCTTGTTTTTTAAATTAATCCAGATGGTTACTGTCCGATTATAACAGTTCTGCGTTTCGCGTACCCTAATTTCATTTAAAATTAGAGCATTTCTTTTTCATAAAAACGGCTTTAATTTTTTTCCTGGTCCCCCTTTTTTCACTACACATTTAAATACGCTTAACAACGTGGAGGATACTACTTACTAGCCTGTAATAATTGACCAAAAAGGGATGGGGTGGGTGTGGGTGGGCATTCTGTATAACACCCAACGTAACACCCATAGCCTACGTAAGCCTCACCCCGTCCCCACTAGTCCGTGACGCGACGAGCCGATGGTCGTCGCCTTTGATGTTGTACAACACCCGTACAGTACCTACTCAGTTCGTGGTGGATTCATACCCCACCTACCTCCCCCTTCACTTTGTGGAGTTGATGTTACTAACCCTCGGGCATAGATCAAGAAATCTTGCCAGACTTTTGTCTCTGAAAGTACATAATATTCGTCTGACACGTTCATCGGGTTGGCCGACTAGCCTATCCAGCGGTCGTGTTTACGTAATAGGGCAATAAAATTCGTTGGTCAGAAGATCTGGCTAGTCAGATTAAACAAAATCTAGGCAAAAGCCTTTTGGTGGTACACGTGTCTGTGTATAGGCACACACCGTAATCTTACACAATTTCTAGAATCTACTAGATCTACACAGTCAAGCACTCAAACACGTGCTTTTTTCTTTAGAAAGTTTTTAATTGTAAAAGGCCTACTGGTAGACCTACAAAAATACATAAGACTACTTACTACTAGCATAAACATTGGGCTTAATGAAATATAATTTATGTTATAGACCTATAACTTACACTAGATCTATACCTTGTGCAAGTTTTTAAAAAAAATTTTTCCTCCAAAAAATATTTTATTGAAATTGTAAAAAGGAATAATTTTAATATGGGTAATAATATTACGTAATTATCATAAAGCACACTCTGATTCTGATCAGACACATTTGTGACTAGACTAATTTTATAGCAAAATAACAAGAAATATAATTATAATGAAATAGGCCTAAATTTTGGAATAGAGTAGGCCTAAAGTATTGGACATAGATTACATAACATCTTTTAAGAAGTTACATAATCACAAATTTACTATTGTAATAGCATTCTTCTCTTTGTATTGTAAAACTTGATTAGTATTTTCTTTTAGTAGGCTATTAACTTGAAGTTAACTGACAATGAGCAAAAGTGATTTCAAAACTAATTCATGGTATATTTTGAGCAAAGGGTGGTATTACATAACCTTAACATTTGATAGTTATGTAACAATGTTGGACCATTTTAAATACTACCATTAGCTTCAGCATATATAAATGTCATATTATAGATTAAAACAGTGTTACATTTAAACAATGACTTCTTATCACATTGATTATTAGATGTTTTAAAAAAATTGAAAGGGGGGTATTACATAATCTATGAGATTAGTCGATTGTGTAATCAAAGGACACTTTTTAAAATAGCATCATTGGATTCGGCATACAAAAATCTATAAAATACCATAACATGACATCAATTGATGAAGTCTGCTTGCTTTAATACCACTTTTAGTGAAAAACTCTTAAAAATTTGGTCCATACCCTCCCAGTATTTTTCCTCTTTCAGGGTCTACCCCGGTTGTCTGAAAAAACTGCTGTTTTTTAATGACAAAAAAATTCATAACTTTTTTGTTTATGGTCAGATTTTGAAAATTTAAACTGATCTGTAATCAGATTGACAGCCCCTATCCAAATATGTAACTATTATATTGTTTTACTGAAATTAAATTTTTGCATTGGCCTAGCTACTTTCAGTTTAAAAAATAATAAAAACGATCATCAATGAAGAAAGCGTAAACATTCTATTTTTAGGTGTGACATAAAAAAACAGTCATAAACCTAGCCAAATGATTGGATTCTTGCGCGGCACACATTTTCCCGCGCCTCGTGTTCACCAAAAAAGATTATAATAAAATGGCATTATTACTTGAACGGACCACATCTCATTCCGACCATAAGTTATTACCAGTTAATTGTAATGTGTGTAAAATTGATACTTTCAAGTTTCATATACACATAGTTTGGTTTATTATACACGGGGTATTTTAGAGTTATTTGATTCGAAAGATGAGAATTATATAGAGCTACTTTCACTAAGGCGCCGCTTGCGAGACAAACAAAGAAATTAGGCCAAAAGTAGATCCGACAATTCTTAATTAATAGACTTAAATAGAAACGGATAGTTCCGATTTCTAAAATTAACGATGGCTTCGTAATCATTAGTTTTATCCCTCTACCCATTAGTGAAAGCGAAACTGGTCGCCATTTTTGGTAAGCGCATGAGCCGTGAGCTGGCTTCAAAACAACAAACCCGGAAGCTGTGAATCGAACGGCCTACCCCCAACGCTAGTCGGTAAAACTCCATTTTCATTTTTAGCGTATTTTATTCCCCGCTTGACGTTCACCTCCAGTCAGTAGCGTAGCGGGGGGGGACATATGTCCCCTGGCGCCGACCTTAGGGGGCGCCAAAATGGGTTAGAAAAATAAATTGAAAGGTTGAGGGGGGGGGTGCAAATCGAAAGTTTGAGGGGGGGGGGGGTTGCAAATGGAAATCTCGAGGGGGGGGGGGGTGCAAATCGAAAGTTTGTCCCCGGGCGCCGGGAAGGGTCGCTACACCTCTGCCTCCAGTTTCCAGTTGAGCGTATTTTATTGTTAACACAACCGAAACATACAAAAATGTTAGGAAAACACAGATCTACTTATTTTTTTTTTTAATGAATGCCATTTTTTTTATTAGAAAAGGTAAAAAAAACATAAAAAAGCATCAGAACTGTTCCAATTAAATATCATGTGATCGTCAGCGGGAGAAAAATCCTTACACGGTCGCGGGTTCACCGTGAGTTCACATTGACTTTAATTATTAGTTTTTCTCACTAAATCTAGAATTTACGCAATTATCAATTTAAACATGACCACTGAATAATAGACATCCATATTTAATCCATTAGGCACTAACTTTGGAGTTTTTAGTTCGTTTTAAACTAAATTACTTAATTTAATATTTATTGTCAATCACTGCCATGTCCAACACATCTCTCCATGACAACTCTTCTTAAGCTTGAAGCTAAATAAAACCACAAATCAAGTTAGACTTTTTAAGTGGCCATGCACAAGAGTTCCTCACTAGTGATCACCAAATAGTGGTCACGTGTTTTTTTTTTTCAAAAAAAATTTGGTTGTCATTTTTTCAGCTGGTCTCATAAAAAAACGGTTGTCGATTTTTGATTTATTTTTTCATAGACTGATAAAACTAATAATGCTTTAGTATGGAAATCAATTTTGTAATATGGAAATCGATATTTAAAAAGTTCTAGTATTTTTGATGAAACCAACTTTTAAATTTAGCCTTCATTCTCCAATGCAAATTTTAAAATGCTTTTCTGGCATATATAGCCTTGCCACCTATAGCTTGTTGTTATAACGTGAAAGTCCCGCCATTTTGCGCATGGTAAACATTTTAAAAACTAATTAGTAGAAGGTCTCTGGAATTTGTCCGAAAAATCGTCGGAAGTCAAGCGTCCGGTCCGGGCGCCATATTGTTGTTAGGTTCGGTCGGTTGCTAACAACAATATGGCGTCTGGACCGGGCGCTTGACTCCCGACGATATTTCGGACAAATTCCAGAGACCTTCTACTAATTAGTTTTTAAAATGTTTACCACGCGCAAAATGGCGGGATTTCCGTGTCATAACAACAAACCAAAGGTGGCAGGGTTAGATATGCCAGAAAAGCAGTTTAAAATTTGGTTTGGAGAACGGAGGCTAAATTCAAAAGTTGGTTTATTTAAAAATACTAGAATTTTTGAAATATCGATTTCCATTTTACAAAATTGATTTCCACAGTAAAGTATTATTAGTTTTATCAGTCTATGAAAAAATAAATCAAATATCGTCAACCGTTTTTTTATAAGACCAGCCAGAAAAATGACAACCACTATTTGGTGATCACTAGTGAGGAACTCTTGTGCATGGCCACTTAAAAAGTCTAATCGAATGTGTGGTTTTCTTTAGCTTCGAGCGTAAGAAGAGTTGTCATGGAGAGGTGTGTTGTGCATTTTTGTGAGTGTCAATAAATATTAAATTAAGTAATTTAGTTTAAAACTAACTTAATACTTCAAAATTAGTGCCTAATGAATTAAATATGGATGTCTATCATTCAGTAGTCATGTTTAATTTGAAATTTGGGTAAATTCTAGATTTAGTAAGAAAAACAATTATTTATAGTATCATGCCAGGGAGATACTTGTAACATTCCAAGCTTAACCGCCTTGCAATTGTGAGTTACGTTTACGTATTTCACCCATTGCCATGAAAATTCTGACACACGATCATTGCACATTCAGTATTCTAAATTTGGATTTTTCTCAACTGTTAACAAAAGTAAATTATCATATCTTAAAGAAAGTCAGTCTCTTTGTTTTTTTTTATTTATTTTTATTTATTTGTTAAAACAAAAATACAATACAAATAATAAATCGTGTTTTCCTAATGTTTTGGCGTGTTTTGGTTGTTATAATAAAATACGCTCAACTGGAGGTAAACAAGAAGCGGAGAATAAAATACGCTAAAATGGAGTTTTACCACGCTAGTCTCCCAAGGTCCCTTACTCAAAGCTAGGTACTAGGATAAATTTTGAAAATTGGTTTAATAGGGAGTCACTTATTTTTAATAACTTTATATAACTGCTGTTATAAATATTACCAGTAGGCCTATTCAAATATGTGCCCTAAAAATGCAAAGAATAATAATTAGGCTATGACTTAATTTACTTATTAGTCCTCTTTGCTGCCTATGGAACATAGGGCCTCCACAATTTCCTTACATTTCATCTGATCCCCGGCTATTAATTTAGCAGTCTCCCGGTTGGCTTCAGTTCTCAAAGCATGAAGATTCTGCTTTACTTAATGAAAATCACTGCTTTAAATTGATGTTACTGTCATTCTCCTCCTCTTACAAGCTGCATGCTTTCTTGAATTTGGTTTGGTATCTCTGTTTTTAGACATTTTATGGTCAAATTTAAAGGTTATTTTGTTCTTCTGTATAGTTATTCACATTTCTGTAAAAAAAAAAGTGTCAGCTATGTATTACAGCACTAAGGTTATAAAATGAGTATATATTTTTAATACACACACATATATTTATATATATATATATATATATATATATATATATATATATATATATATATATATATATATATATATATTATAAATAGTCTATAAATTGTCTGTATATATACAGATATACTATAAATAATATACTATAAATTGTCTGTAGCTGAAACAAGATGGCAGCTGACAAAAAGCTTATTTGCTTAGATCGGGGAAAAGTTCATGAAAAATATTTCTGTCATGTTTTTGAACGTTGTATAATTTAATTAAAAGGTTAAATGGTTTTTCTGTAGTTATTTAACTTTTTTGCTCAAAGAATTATTTTGTATTTATGTTAATAATAGGTTTAAACTGACCTAATTTCTCTTTGAATTTACCTGATCCAAATGAAAAAAAAACGGAAAAACATATTTTTACTATATTTTTTACAAAGCTGATCTTCCCCAGTACAGAAAACATGGTAGAAATGTCAGGAAATAAGAGTTCTTAATTCTGAAAAAAACAAAGAGTGCCCCAAAAAAACTGCAAGGAAGCAGTTATATTTTGTAGTTTTCTCTTCTAGATGGGTTGCTATTGAATCCCATCTGAACAATGTTTGTGTGTTTCGCAATATCGTATTGTTAAATCATCTTTCATTTACACTACATTCTCTAAGCAATAAACGCATGCTTATAACAGTTTTGTAATACATTATTAGCAGGTTTAAGTGATGCTGACTTGTTGAAAATATGGAAAGGACTCCATTATTGCATGTGGATGCAAGACAAACCTTTGATCCAGGTGGGTTTTTATAAATATAAGCCTTAGTATTTGCTACACTTGGATAGAAATTCAAAACAATGCAAAAGTTTATTTTTAAATATAGTAGTTAAGTTTTTTCTTACTTTGGGTTAATCTTCTTTTCTAATTCAAGTGATATTGTTTGTATAAACAGGAAGAGTTGTCACAGCGCATCACAAACCTTATCCACTGTTTCCCAAGCACTGGCTCTGCTCTTGGATTTGTTAGAATTTTCTTTGAAACTCAAGCCAGAGAGTGGAATGGCATCGACAGACTTAGACTGGATAAATTCATGATGGTTAGGTTTTGTTTCACTTAGTGGCTTTTGTATGATAGTAGGGTATTGGGCCTTGTGTTTTCTACTTAATATGAACTAAGAATATTTACTAAACTATTCCTTTTTAAATAATGATGTGGATATTCTTTTGTATTTGATTATTTTAATTAATTTGTGGCTTGTGCTTCCTTTGGTGTAGAACTGAGTTTATAATTAACATATATATTTGTACATAATCAATGTTGCTCCTTCAGATGGTGAGGGACATGCTGCACCAAACTTTGACCCTGTTGAGTAAAGAAGGTTGGCCTGCTGAGGAAAGTTTTATGTTTGCTAAACTCCTTCACAAAACAGTTATGCAGTATGACCAGGCTCAGTTACCTGATGGACTGAAAATTCACCTTGCAGATATTTACATTGATGAATTGGGCAAAGTTTCATTAGAAAAAGTATGTTTATTGTGGGTGTCTGTGTATGTTGAAATCTTTTTTTTTTTTAATATGTAAATCAATAATTTCTGTAATGTTGTTGTTTATTTGATCTAAATTTGCATGCTTGCTTTAACTTTGGTGCTTCTATACATTTGCAGATGACCAGCAAGATTATGTTGATTCTTCTTGGACCTTTTATCCATTTTATCCTTCATTCCAACAAGTAAGTATCCCGGTCATTACACTGATTACCAAAATTGTATATGATGCAAATCTTGCATCTATTGATTTCCTTTTAGTTGACAATATAAACTCATGGGAGCTAAAATAAACTAGTTGAACTAACAGTTTTATCAAATGGTTCTTTTATTTTTAAGGATTGAATTGGTCAAACGCATGATGCTAGATGTGGTCTACAGAGCTGTCAATACATTCACTGATGGTGTTAAAATTAAGCCTATTTGGGAAAAGAAACCTATAAAAAAGAAAAAGTGTGTGAGAAGACACCCAAAAGGCGTCAAAGATAATAAAGAAAATAGTGGTAATGATGAAGAAGTTATGGAAGTGGAGGATAGCCAGACAGTTGAATCTGAAGACACACAGCCCTCGTTTGTGGTAACTTTTTTTTTCATTTGTGTTTACTCATGTTATAAATGTGTACAATGTTAATTTTCATCCAATTAACTTAATGTGGTAGTACATGGTTGTGTAAGAAAAGATGATGGGGCAGTTGGTGGGGCATTCTTGAGTCCACCCAGCTCTGATAGGTATATGACTTTGGTTAAGGAAAGTATAGGTAGCTGGGCATAGAAATGATCACACTGAAATGCTGAGGTCACAGAAACAGATAAACTCTACTTCATCTACCCTATGGGCCAACTGGTAGGGTACTTAACATAGTTGTGTATTAGTGTACATGACTATCAAGTAGATTTTTTGGATCATGCCCTGTAATCCATCAAACAAGGAAAATACTGAACATACTACATTTATATGCACCTTTATCTGGTAATTAGAGTAGTTAAGATAAATATATATCAAACCCTTATTGATGTATGTTACTTGGCCTAAGTGGAATCTCATCTAGGTTTATGTTATTTATGTGCTGTATTATTTTGTTTCTTCCACAGTTAGATAAAAGGCTTTTGCTGTTGCTGCTCTTTAGCCAAGCAGAGAATAAGTCAACACGTGCACCAAACAGAGCTGTGGTCTACAAATTTGTCAAGAAATATCCAGAGGAAAATGAAGGCCTAACCAAAATGCTAGATAGTCTCAACAGGTATTTATACATTTTTGTATGTATTACTCTTGTTAGAAAGTGGTATAAGTATTATCTCCTTTTACAATGTGATAATAGTTCTTTAAAACAAGTTGAATTTGATTTTCATCAACTCCCTCATGCATTACCGGTTGATGATTTTCTTTCTTTCTACCATTTGCAGAGATGTAATGTTTCCATCTTTTCCTTTATAAAAATATATTTCCTCTGAAAAAGAAAAAAGGTATTTTTCTACGGACCATCTTTTTTCTTAATCAAAATGAGAAATCTTTCCTGCCTCATCAGTTGGGCTGTAGGCCTAAATTTTGTTACACGATCTATCAGGGTCTTTTTTTAAATTATTATTTAAGCTTAAATTGTTATTAGACGTCGTTGAAAAATTTAAAAAAGCTAAAAAAATATCATGTTTGAGCAAAATATGCACTGTCACTTCACCAGTAATTAAAAATCTGCTTTTTTTTTCTTTGGCTTTCTGGTACATCTCTGCATTTGTTCGGGCTAACATTTACTGCTGTTCTTCTTTAACTTACAATTTACATTCCTTGACTTGGGATTTTTATTATTAATATAGGAAGCCTGTTTTTGTCTATAAGTGTTTTTATTAGTTTTTATATATTTCTTTGTTTTCTTTAAAAATAGAAATGAAATAGTGTCAGATGCAGATGATCTTCGCAGTTTAAGTTCTACTCTTCTCTATGATGATGGGAAGGCCATGGACAAGCAGCAAAAAAGAAAGAAAAAGCGAGGAAAAAAGAAGAAAAGAGAAATGGAAGAAGATACTGATGGTTGCAGTATATCAGGCACCATATGTTCTCCTCAAGAAGATAGCAGCCATACCCTTGTGTCAAATTCTCACAGTAAACTTGAAGAGACAAAACTAATTACTCCATCTAAGTTTGAGAAAACAGGAAAAAAACCAAAACAGGCTGTTGCTGGTAGTAATACTGTGAACTCAATGACTCTTTTAAAGGATGTTAATATCAAAGGAAAGTCTTTTATCTTTGTAGATAGATTAGAAGGAAGTGTTACCAATGGTAGCTTAGATGGCAAGGTTACAAAAAAACGCAAGCGACTATCATCTGGTGAGGATGGTACTCCTGGGTTACCAAGTAAAAAGTCAAAGCTGTCTGTCCCAAACAAGTTGAATACACAGTCTGAAATGGTGGAAACATTGACCAAAGATGAAAATACCAATTCAAATGCTAGGCCTAGAAGTAGCAGCCCACCCAAGTCAGATAGCAAAGCCCTCAAAGCTGGTAGATTGACCAAGAAAGCACGTACGGTCTCAGTTTCTCCTTCACCCAAGACAAAATCAAAGAAAAAGGATGAGGAGACTTATGAAAGTTCGTCCTTATCATCGATATTTACCACTCCTGTGCAAAATAAGAAAGGCACTAAAGGAAAATCCCCAGCAACTTCCTCTAAAAGCCCAGACACAAGTGAGCCTAAATCTAGTATGGTTGACGAGCTGGTTGGTGACCTGTACTCGGTTATCTCAGGATCATGCAGTATGGTGAAGAAAGCCATTGGCTTTGTCAGCAGCAACACAGATCCTGGACCAAGCAATACAAACTACAAAGTCAAGGTAAGTTTCTTGCCTTTGTTAACCGGGAATCCTTTGGCCCACTCGTGCACTAGTACATAGTCGCAGGCCTCCATAGCCCTTGTTCAAGTATATAAAATAATTTTTGTCCCTTTTCACCTTTCAGTCGCATTCCACCCCTGGTGTATATATGACCCCGGGCAATAAAAAGAAAGTAGTGTTTGACCTTCGCAAAAACAGAGCAAACAGTAAGTTTTACCAGAACATAATGGGGTTGAGTGTTTTATAGGAAGAAAAAGAATATAACACCCAGATATTAGCTAATGGGTAAAGTATATTGTTTTGGAAATGAACACCTTAGTCTCTAGATATCCAAACATTTAGTTTACTCCCATCATGTGTAGACTGGTAGGTTTTCAGACTTAAATTTTTAGTTTCCAACCTTTATGACCACACTAACATATTGTCTCTTATGCTCTTATGTATCAGGTAGCTTGCTACCAATTCTTGTAAATTATCAAATCAATTGTGCCATGTCTCTATTTGAAGTTACCTTTGGCACATTTCAAGTAATTTAATTCTTTATTGATACAATTCTATGTAATCTGGATATTTAGAGAAAAAAAAAGCTGATAATGACATGTTGTTATCATATAAAAAATGTGTAATGTTTTGACTTTTGTTTTCAGAATTCCAAGACTACTTAAAGAGCTTAGCCAAGCAGCCTGAGCCACCTTATGAACCATCAAAGAGTCCATCTGTTGGCATTCTAAAGTCACCAGTCTTGTCAAACGTGACACTTATTTCAGAAAATAAGTCAGACTCTGATATATCAGAATTATCACAGACTTGTAAAACAAAGAAAAAAACAAATGTTCCCAAGTCCAGGTCACCAGGTGGGCTAAAAAAGAGCAGATTAGTATTATAACCTAAGCAGTGTTAGTTGAGTGTTAGCTTGGATGAATCTCTTTTGTTTGTGGATTTTCATTTACAATTGTTGTCATTTTCTAAGTAGCTTTAGACTTGATTTTTAAAAGTTTTTTTTTTTATGTCTAGAGTTTTAATACTTAGAATTAAAGTTTCAACAACTATTTTATGTGTAAGTGTGTTGTGTGCTGGTTTAAGTAAAGTCATTTGAACATTTAGTTATCTGTTGAAGCCCCATCTCTGGTCCAAGATTTTAGTGAGGTCTGCCTGTTCTGCTTGTAAATAATTTTAAAGGTTGTATGGTGCCTTACCATCCCAATGTCTTCCACCTTTGCTTATGAAATTATACAAGGTGGACTATTTCTTATGGAGTTTTAGGTTATTTTGTTTTATTTGATGTTCATGTTTATAAAGTGTTACTGTACCAGTGAATTATGTTTTCATTGCAAATATTGTTTTATTTAATTGATTTTTTTTTTAAAATTACATGCTCATCAATAAATATAAAAACTCCCTAATGACAGTTTTGCTTGTATTGTGAATTAGTTTTTGTGCATAGCCAATATACTTTTGTTGCTCACAAGGTCAGCTTTGTGTTAATGTAGCAGTTACGTTTTAGAGATAAAAAGCGAGTTTATTAATTTGGGTTTAGAACTAAACTAATGTATAATTACTAACAGGAGCTAGAAGTGTGAAAAGGAATGTATACAGTAGCAGAGCACAGAGATAGAGCTAAGAATTTGATAGGTATCCTCATCCCTGGTTTCTGTGAAAGTGGTCTAAAGAGTTGGCAGTAGGTGAGGACTTGCATCTTTCTGTTCTCATGTTTACTTGCCATTTTAATTACAGGTTCAAATTTGAAATTAAATAGTAATTTTGTTGAATTAACTAACTTTTAATACCTGCTACTTTTACAGAAATCTCAAAACAGCAAAGCAAATTGTATGAATTTTTTGAAAATGTCCTATTCAACTTGGTTTTAAAATACTGTAACTGGTTAAAGACAGCTTAGTAACCTCTTGATTACTTGCTAATGGTGCTATCTTCAAGTCTGATCTTAAATATTTTCTCTCACTGGAGTTTAAAGCACAAAGCCTTGCAGGTTTCTTTTTGGAAATAAAGTGAATGCTGCTAAATTAGGACTTGTTTTAATTCTTTTTAAATTTAGTTGGTTTTTTTTACATTTCTGGGCAGCCTATCCCATCTATGAATAGGGTTGAAAATTTAAGAAAAAAAGTATTGTTAGTACATATATAATTACTGTTTTCTAACATTACTGCAAACAATATTATGAAAATTTTCTAAATGTGATAGCATTTTAATGAGGGGTCAGTACAAAACAGTTCATTTTGTTGTACTTAGTTAATACAGAATAAAAGTACTGAAAATACTTTTTGCTAGACAGATTAACTTTGTACTAATACTAGTAATTGCAAGACCAAATACTATGTGACTGGCTATTATTAAGTTCCAAAAATAGCCCATTATTAATAGATAAAAACAAGAAAATACATCAGTCCGTCTCACTTTTTGTCAATTACATTATTTGTATTTTATTGCACAAGTGAACTAAGAGATCAAAACAAAAATAGTATGTGACTATTTACATTTACTTTATTCAGTTTTTTTTTTAAAAAGTATATTAAAAAAATATAATTTTAAAAGTACAAATGCTAACCCTTTATTCTTACTACTTCACTTTGTAGTAAAATTTATGAAAATGTATAAGATAAATCCATAGTTGTTTTTTCTTTAAAAATGTGTTAAAAAAATATCCAACCCTAACATAGCTAACAATTTTTAAAAATCAAGCTTACCAGGTTTTTTTCCCTATTCTTTTACATTGATATAATAAAATGCCTAATACTGATCAAACTTTTTTTACAAATAGTAAAAAATAAATCTCAACATTTGTAAGTTTTAAAAAAAAAAGTTTTTTTGATGTTGTTAGGCTGCATGTACTCATTACAAAAGTTTATTTTAGTTTGTAAATTATTCCATCACAATCCATCGATTCAGTAATGGCACATTTACTTCCCTTGGCCTGTTTCAACAGTAGTCTCTCTGTTGACGGACAACATTCACATCATCTACATGCATTTGGTTGATGTCATAAGAGGTCAAGGCTGCTGGTGATTTACATTGTGGACTTCTTGCCTGCAAATTTTAAAAATAATTAACAACATACACTTAAGAACTCTGAACTATAAAATAGCGCATGTAACTGCAGGGTTTAGTTCAGTAGAAGAAAATCTGTTTTATAAACTTTTTGTTTAATATCTTAAACATGTACTTTTAATGAAACAAAGCTAGATGTATAATTGTCTAGATATACAACCTGACATGTTAAATAGATTATAGTAATTATAGTATTATTATATTATACACCTTTTTAAAATAAAGATTTGGACACCCAGTAATGTTGGTTTTGAGTGCTGCTACCATTAGCTCTGAGAACACCTTTGCTACCAGCCACTGTCATGATGTACTTGAGGTCAATTAAGTTATCTATTGTTAGAGCAAACAGAAGAACAGAAAACTTACCCTTGGCCATTTGAGAGTTTCTCTGCTTTCTTTCCTTGAAATAGCCCTGGGCTGATTATCATCGTAATGAGTTCTCTCCACATGAGAGCACGGCTCAACACAGGTAGGACTGCCCCTGGCTCCACTAGCAGGTACACAGGTGATGCCTGCAGGTCTCTGATCTTCTGGTGCATCCAGCTTCACTGGGAGGGGCTCCACTGTCTGTTAAAAGAAGGTTGATTAAATGAGTTGAGTATTTATACACTGCAAGCATACACTTTTTCAACAAGCTAATTTCAATGGTTTTCAATTTGGGTGCATTTTTTTTTGGGGATAAAACAAAGAAATAGCAATTTAAATTGAATCAGTTACAATTTCAATATGTGTAGTGTTGTGAAATGGATTTTAAAAATGGATAACACGCAGTAATGTTTTAAATTGACTGTTTTTTTATAAATAAATATTTACATGGCATGGTTTAAGAGCTCCACTTAGAACTTCATCACCAGTTTCCTTCAGTTTTTGTCCCTTAAGCAAAGCTTCATCTGTTCTTGCAGTTGGAACAGTAATTCTGTTACCTAAAATAGAAATTTAGACGAATAGCAAACACTTCTATATAAAAAGACTTGCTTAAGTTACTTATGTTGCTGAAACAATTAAAAGTCTTAACATTCTAAGAGTAAACTAAAATTGAAATTTAATCTTCATTACCTGGAATTTTGTGTGGCATGTCCCAGGTGCCAACAAAGGTTCCCCATGGAGACTTTCTTTCCTTAGCAATATTAGTGAGTAAGTGTCCACGGTCATTTGCTATGACTCGGGTAAAGCCTGTGTTGGCTTTTGGATGCTGCAAATTTATTTTTTAATAAACCAAAAGTAGTAAAATATCTATTTTCTAACCATGTCCTATTTTGTGGTCACAGTCTTTGATGCGAATGGTAAATCCCATAAATGGCATAATATACTGAATTAACTATAAGGGTTAATGTTGCATGTGAGTATTTATGCATCATAAGGAATTTTGTGGTAAGTTAACTTAATGTTTTAGTTTTTGAGTATTACAAAAAATATAACTGCTTTGTTTGTTGGTGCATAATATTTTACATATAGATCTAATCAATTTAATTACTCTGCACTATTTAAAAAAGTATTTATTAGTTACCTTTCCCTCTGGAATTTGAGGGACTTCCCAGTTCTGTATTCGATGGGAAGTAAATGCTTGTTCATACTGTAGATGTAGAGACATAAACATAGTAATATTAATTCATATAATTACATGGTTATATAGTAGTTAGATATTTTTATTTCATATTTAATGAAATGTTTGCTTTAGCTCATCTTTTACTTCCAGTTTCTGAAGATTACAGATCTAAGACATTTAAAAACAAAAAATTTAAAATATTTATTTTAATTATTTTAGTCTTTATTGAAATTGTAACGTGTTTGCTGACACAAAATGTAAAGTTTTTCTTCTCTTCTGTTTCTTGCTCTCACTCTCAGTCACAGACGATCAAAAATAATCATCTTCTGTAAATCTTTATTCTGACTATGCAAAAAGTATCTTTCTTGACCGGGAATTGTCTGTGTAGCGTGTATCTAAGAAGACTAAAGCGACAACACGTGTGCTGCATAAATTACTGGCTAGGGCCATCATTTCTCCATCCCCTCTAAGGCTAACCTACACCAAATAATTCTATATAAAAAACTTAACGCGATCTCCTAAAATTCTAATAAACTTATCATCTGAAACCACAGACAATTCCCTTTATAATAATACAAATTATATAAACCATCAATAATTTTTCTTAAACAATAATACTTCAAACATGCAAGTAACATGAAAATGTCATCAAATACACCTAATTAAAGTAGATTTCCATAATAAGATATTCTAATTAAAGATCTAGCTTGGCCTATTTGTATCCAACTTGTATGCTATATTAACAACTATTTATTAAGATACGAGTTTTTCTACTAAGCACAGTTCACTCATTCCTAACAAATTCACTACACTCTCAGTCTAGCTTAATCTCTAGGAGACAATTAAGTTATGCAAAGCTGTACTCAATGCCATGGGAAATCTTCAAGATTAGGCCTAAATGAGTAAATATTGACTAATAGTATTAATAAAGATTTTAAGATTCTTGAGTGGTTACTAATACTAATAATTACTAAGCTAATATTAGTAATAACTTACTCTTAGTAATAAGTGTAAGAATGAAGAATGTATGTAACGATACTAGATCTAAAAGATTAGTAGAGAAACTTAAATTAACTTATTTTTTTCAATACTATGATAAGTTATTTATAAAATTATTAGTCTAAAAATGAAGCGGTTAAGTAAAGTTCGCTAGTTCTAGGAGTAGGACACGGAAGTGAGGTAAAACTCCATTTTAGCGTATTTTATTCCCCGCTTCACGTTCACCTCCAGTTGAGCGTATTTTATTATAAACACAACCGAAACACACAAAAACATCAGTAAAACACTAGATCTACTTATTTTTTTTAATGAATGTGATTTTTAATTACAAAAGGTAAAAAAAAACACATAAAAAGCATTAGAACTGTTCCAATTAAATATCGAATCTCGTGTAATCGTCAGCGGGAGAAAAATCCTTACACGGTCGCGGGTTCACCGTGAGTTCACATTGACATTGAATTATCAGCATACGTCATAGCTCGGGCTATTGCTATTTGAAATTGTGTGGGCCTCAGTTTTGGGGTCATTGTAAGTTCATTAATGTTTATTTATAGTATCATGCCTGGGAGATACTTGTAACAATACAAACTTAACCGCCTTGCAATTGTGAGTTACGTTTACCCATTGCCATGAAAATTCTGACACACTAACATTGCACATTCAATATTCTAAGTTTGGATTTTCCTCAAGTTTTAACAAACTAAATTATCAAAATCTAAAACAAAGTCAGTCTCTTTGTTTTTTTATTCATTTTTATTAATTTGTTAAAACAAAAATACAATAGTCAATACATTCAATACAAATAAATGAATCGTGTTTTGGTGTGTTTCGGTTGTTTCTGTTGTTATAATAAAATACGCTCAACTGGAGGTAAAATAAAATACGCTAAAATGGAGTTTTACCCTGAAGTGACTTCACTAGGTCATTTTTTTCAAAATTTTAAATTACATTTTCAACGACTGTCATATTATAAATTAGTGTTATAGACTTTATCAACTTAACTAAGATTTTATATGCTTACTTGATTGGCATGAAAATTTATGCTCATCCTTTATGAATTTCGATATATACTATCTACTTTTAAAGGGTAAGAGAAAGCGAAAACACCATTGATAACGCTTGTTGTCAACCAAATGCTTCATACGTTGCTATGAAATAGTTTCGCATAAAATGTTGCCATATAAAAACACTTTTCTATAACTGTATTTTTAAATTAGGCATTTTCAATTTAAATAATAAGAGTTTATTTCTAAGTGATATATTAATATATAAAACCCGAAAATGTGTTTTAAGTTAGGTTTAGTTGATCTTGATTTACGTTTTCTTTTTCTCCGAGATTAGCAATTACAAACCTTGATTTGATATCCGGTTAGGCTAAGAACAGTTGTAGGCCTAGTTGTAGATTAAGAATCAGTATTTTAATGAAATAATAAAACTGACTCAGCGTTTAAAATGACATTTTTTCATTTTGGGAATTGCGTCGCTCTCGCTTATGTGCCTTATGTCATTGTCTACAAATGTTCTGGGCTGTAAGCATTGTTTTAACTTCAATAGTTTTTGTTGTTAGTGATTCACATTTAACTTTTCACAAGTTACCAAGTTCATACGACGTCATAAACCGCTAATTTACTAATTTTAATTTAATATTAATAATTTTATTTTATTTTGTTAAATGACGATAAATGTCAGAATGTTGCCTGACTAATGAATATATTATCTATCTATATTATATATAATTCTCTTCTTGGATACCCTAGAAAACACCAAGATGTAAGCAGCCCCCTCTCTTCCTCTCTAAGCATATCCCTACCCCCCCCCCCCCCCCCACCCCCAAATGGTCTGGTTAGCTGTGGTTCACGCTAAAAGTTTCCAATCGTAGAGCCAGGTTTAGTGACGGCTATTAGGGGCAAATAATTTAGCTTGAAACTATTTTAAACTTTTGGGAGGTAACTAAGAGAAGGCTGCTTTCACAGGGGGGAAGGGGGTAGGGTTGGGGAAAGGGAGGGGTTATCGTCCTTAACGACCTACTAATAGTGTTTTAAAGCAAATATTTTCAGTGGCAGCATTGCTGCTGTGAAATTCACAAATTATGAATTACTGCTAAGTAGTAAAATAAAACAACTAAATAGCAGCGTATGATATGCCGCGGGTCGGCTCGTAAAGTTATAAAATGTGATATGGCTGCTGATGATCACCCTTCCAGACCCCACTCTACTCTACCAGTCTACATCTACTTCTGCGTCTCTTTCTACCTTACCTTGCTTAAACCAGCTTGAACTTTCAAACTAGATTTTCTGTCTACAGTGTCTAGCACCGGGCGTAGTTTTTGTCTAATCAAGAATGTATTTAATACAAAAGAAGTGACTACTTAGTTAGTAGTACTTACTGTACAAAAGAATTACTTACTACTTACTAGTCTGTAAAATTCAATGGCCTTAATAATAGCTAGCTTCACAATGGTCAATGGGATCAAATTACCCTTCCACTTTTCTTTAAGTTTTTTTTAGCCTTATTTTTCTGACAAAACTATCTTTACCTTATGGGAGATCAGTTGCGCTTTGGGCTGGTTGTCAGGGGTTAAAGTTTCATAGTATTAGTATTAAATATTTTTTAGTAGGCCTAATATTTTTTATTACAAAAATATGATACAGGTTGGGTTAGTTTAATTTTAAGGTTGAGAGAGGCATGCATAGGTATAGGCCTAATGTATTTACTGATCTTTTTATTTCACCCTCTTTTTTTAAAGCTACCTCCTCTACCATTTCCAGCTGCTTTCCATTTAATTGAGATTGTTTTTATTAGGCCTATTGTTTTGAGAACAAAAAAAAAACAAAGACTATGTGCATAATATGGTTCAGAACTTGTAACATGGAGAATTGGCTGGCTAGTTCTCCACTAGACAATGATGTCTAACTTTGATTTATAACATTTACATTTAGTCTAGTAATTTTGTATATGGAGTCACAATATCTGCATTAATCAGAATATGCACTATTTAGATAATTGTTGATAATAAAGTAGGCCTATAGAAGTAGACTAGTAAAAAAATGTTTTTCTATTTAAGTCTTTTTTTTAATGTAGGCCTTAATCAAAATGGTAGGATGATTGGCTTGTCAATTATATAGGCCTATTGCTTATAATTATATTTATTTCTTGCTGTTAGTGGTGTTAGCCTATTAAAATGGTAGTCATTTTTGTTTACATTAAGTGCTGGAAGGATTAAACTAAATTAATAATTTTATTATTTTGGTTTTTGCCAGCTTTTGTTATCAAAGCTGCCTGCCTATATTCAGTCTCAATATAAAATCACCAGATACTATCTTGACCAAATTACTTTGATAAGCTTAGGTAAAAGTAATCTTTATTTTTTGTTTTTACAAAAAGATCTTACATAATCCTCTTAATAACCTGCTATTTTTATAATCTTATACTTGTTGCAAAAAAGAAGGAGCTCAAAAGTGTAGGAAAAGTTGTAGCCCATACAAAAAAGCCAGTCTCATGCCCTGGTTTTAATGCATACAAAAAGTTGTAAATAAGTCAAAAATATTTGTTAACACTTATGTCATTATTGACACTAACAGTTGTTTTTATTAATGTTGGTTATTGAAATTAAGCATTTTTGTCTTCTAAAACTGTAAAACATTGAATGCTTTTCTTGTACAAAAATAAAAATATTTTCCTAATACTAAAGGCATAAAATGCATTATGAATATTATTGTGATGTGCCACATTCCCTTCCCAAGACTGTTTTCAAAGCTGTTGATCAAAGCGACAACAATACATTTTTTAATAGTCAAATTCTAGTGTAATATTTAAATTAGCCAAAATGTTAGAGTAAATCAAGTTTTTATTTAGGTTGTATGATTAGAGTCGTATTTTTTTTTTTTACAAAGATGATGAAAATAACCTTACTGTGATTCTTGATTATTATGGATAGAAATATAAATATTACCAAATTGACAAATAGAATATAGATAATAGATGGTTACATTTACTTTAAAAATGAAAAGGGCCATTTAAACCTAGCTCTTTGTGATGTAATTGTAACAAGTTGACAAAGAATACAAAAAACAATGGCTGCAGGATAGATTTCATATAGAACTTCCTTCATATGTTTTGTTGAATCAATACTATGGCATAAGAGTTATACTTAAATAAATACAGCTCTGCTGTAATTATATTACTTTCCCTCTTTTCTGTAGAAGACTTGTTCAACTGTTGTTAATTCTGATTTAGTATTATAATTTCATTATTATTTGGCTTAACGAAAATACAAATTGTATTGTATTTATGACTGTATTATTGCATCCCTTTTAATCTAGAGCTGAATACAGTGCTTTCTGGAAATGTGTTCAAGCAGGAGGTGCATATCTCTTCACACAGTTGTGCAAGATGCTGCTACTTGCAACTTTCTTCCCAGCAACAGAGACAGCCTCTGGTGGGCTTGATATCACTGGGGTAAGTACATTCCATTTTTTGTATGTTTTTATTAAAAAAGCTATCTAAACACTTGAGACTTTCAAAAATCTGTTCCATTCTTTAAAGTGTAAAATTAATTGTGTTTTAATAAATTTTTCATTTTCAACATATGGTAAGCAAAAAGGTTAATAAAAATTCACTAATTTGTTGTAGTGGCTTTAAAAAAAAAGCCCTAGTGTTCCTCCCTTCCCCCCCTCCCCCCCAAAGATAATCTATTGAAGCATAAATGAGTGTATATAGTATATATGTTTAATTAAACCCAGGTTTTCTTTCAATGATGTAATCTTTATTTTCAGGAGTTTCTCAAATCCACAGTAGACATTGCAGATCTTGTTGGGCTGCATATTGTCATGTCAAAGTTTGCAGGGAAAGGTCAGCTGAAATTTATGATTGCTGGAATGGGGTGGGCTACAGCTGAGCTCATTGTCACCAGGTATGTTGTTGCTTTTTGTCTGATAATTTTTGAATTATTTTTTTTTTCATTTTTGTTTGTTTAAAATGCTTGTTTAAAAATGTTTGTTTTATGTCATAAGATTATTTACATTTTTAAATTTGTAATGAAACTGTTTATTGCCACTCATTTTTGAACTAATTTTATTATATTCTTAAATGTTAAAAATCTGCTTGGTACATAAGTTGAGTTGCCTCTAGCCAGAAACAGACACATCAAGTCAGGGGCATCCTTAAATCTGAGCTGGGAACTAATCTTATGGCTTTTTGGTTAGCAATTATGCACCAGCCCCTTGACTATAACATCCATTGTGTAATGCTAAGTCTTTGATAATATTTTTCTTTAGATTTTTACCACTATGGATGGGGGCTAGAGGAGTGGAGTTTGATTGGAAATACATCCAGATGAGCTTTGACTCCAACATCAGTCTGGTCAGTATAACAGCCTTGATAGTGTTTTTTCTTATTGTTTAAATAATTCATTTGTCAAAGTTGATGTTAAGTTATGTCTAGTCTTACTAGTATAATGAATAATACACAAAATTGAGATTTGTACAGATAGATAAAAATTGCATATGACTTAATCATTCATTTTGACTTTCATGTTGGCTTTTAATGTAAGATTTCTGATGAATCAATACTGTACTAGCATATTCATAGAAAAATGTATTTATTTTTTCTTCTAGATTTCCATTTCAAAAAAATATTTTTTCCCCCTTCAGATCCATCACATAAGTGTTGCAATGCTAGTCTGGATGTATAGCCGCAGCGACTTACAGAAATCTTCCCTGCCTGTGGTTGTGACACTCTTAGGGTTGGCATGCTACAGGCCTCTTATTGTTGAGTAGGTTCAACATTTTCTCTCACCTTTGTTGAGTTCAAGATTAACTGTAAAACTGGCCCCTCACTTGTTTAGAGATTTAAGTCTGTTATTTTTTTTTTTAAATTCGTGAACAGCCTGTCAAAGAATAAGGAAATAATAAACTTCTGCCTAAACAAATGTCCTGCTTGAAAAATTGGTGGGTTGGGTGGTAATTGACCATGAATTTAAAATAATAATTTCATTTAGTGATAACACTCAGAAGAAATTGTATCAATCAAACATTGCATTAATCTCTAGAAAATCACCTTGAGTAGTAGAATCAACTTCAAACAACCCCTTTGGACATTATTTTAGAATTAAGACTGGTCTTGTGGTCATAAGCTACTCAGTAGAGGCTGCACTCTCATCCTTTGCATATATTTTAATATTTCTTTCAAGGAAAAGAGAATGGTACCATCTCTCAGATATGTTCTGATTTATTAAATAGAGAAGAATGGATTAGCAGAATAGTTGCCAGATTATTTTGGAAGAAGTTGATTAACAGATGAATATTCTGTCATTTTTTAATATTTGTAAAAAGTGTAACACTGTAATAAATAGAGATTAAAATTTCTATTATTTGGATGATTTAAAACTTCATACCCTTCTCTCATTTAGAGAATATTTAAACTATTTTTGTTTGTTCACAATAGTTATTTTTCTTAACCTGCTTAGCCTTGTTGATAATGTTTCAAAATTTCCACTTCAGAATTCTCATGCAAGCTGTTGGCCTGGGATCCTGGATGTTGCTGTTAGCCAAGGCTGGGTTTACATCCATTGTTGCTCTGATCTCACTGCAGATGTACCTGAGTATCCCATCACAAGGCTCAAACTCTTACTACTGATCAAATTAGATTTCACTTCAGTGTGTAAATGTAAAGAGAAAAACAACAGCATTTCTGAGGCATGTTTTGTGAGGATCATTGAGATCAATGCAGATTCTAATCAGATATTATAGGAACAAGATACAAGGTTAAAGATAATAATTGAAAACTTTCATGATTTTTTTTCAGTCAATTGTGTTTAGGAGTTTTTGTACTATTTATTTTGTTGTAATCTTTGGATGGAATGTTTGTTGTGTGTTTCTCTATTTCTTGATAGGATTTATGATTGTGTTTGTAGCATTTCAAGACTATGTGATTAATTTTCATCATTATTTATGAATGTAGAGAGACTTGTTGTGGAACCATTAATTAAACACTTTTTGCTACCAAGTTGTTTTTAGGCAAATATTCATTCTGTGATAGTCTTGTTGTCTATCTTAGCTAAGATGGGCCATTTTAATCACAATTAAATAAAGTAGGAGGCAAAATTTACTTGGATTTACAAATACTAAAAAAATTTAATGTTAATAATAACACAGTTTACAGTAAATTTTTACAATTTACAGAAAATACAATTTTCAAATAACATTAAGTCACTGTAATATTTAAATTGGTAAACTAGAATGTTTTTTAATCTAAATATATCTTAATCTAATGTTCAGAATAACTGTATTTTAAAGATTTGAACTATTCAGTTGTACTTGTAACTGTTTTCACAAACTGCTTTCATCCATTCAAAATAAAGATACAAAAAGCCAATCAAACTTTACATCTGGAGCACTAGGAAAAAGTAGGTTGGAACTGTATCTAACAAACGATACAATGTAACCATATTTTAATTTATTAATCATATAATTAATACAACAAATGGTGGAATACCTCATATGTTTTCTTAATCATGAGGTCTTGCATATGATATGATTTCATGTGACAAGACATGCATTATTATTTTATGTACACAATAAAGATTTGAAATTTACATTAAAAGAATTCAAAATTCTTGTAATATCAAGAACATAAAAAAAAAAGTAAATTTGTATAGAAATAAACATTTGTAGCTAATCATCCACAGAAATCACCAAACCAATTTGGCATGTACACTCATCTGCTGCACTGGATCTCACAAAACTTTTCACACTGCAATTAAATTATACAGGCTGAATAGTTAGTACAAGGAGCCTGGAGATAAAAAACATGGATGAGATAAGTTTAAAATAAGCGTGTTAAAAATGCAGTTATTTTTCACTACTTATGATAGCTATGTGAGACTTATTTTTTGAGGAAAGTAGCTGTTTTATCTAGTTGTTTCTTAAAAGGGGATTTACAAAATAATTATGGCTACTTGGTAGGTGACCAAAGCCCAAAAGCAAGTTATTCTTATCATTAGTAAAATATTCATCATGAGAAATTTTTTTGTAATAATTATTGTGACTAAAAATTTGTCAAAGAAATGGACCTAAAAAGTGAATCTGAACTGAGCTACTAGATCTATTTGAAATTTTGTTTGTTAATTACCTGCATTTTCATTGGCCCCATCATCTACCCTAGAGCTGCGATCTTTGTGCCGTGAATTTTCTGGCTTTGATGATTTTGATTTTTGGGGTCTTGATTTTTTAGACTGAGCTTTCTCTTGAGGTTTCTTCACATTGAGGAGTGGATGTATTTCTGAAATGATGTTAAAGAAAATAAATATATGACATGATTTGTGCTACTAGAATATACTTTACAAATAACCTCTTAGACATAAGTGCCAACAGTAATTATAGAATGTGAAGTAACCAGTCCTCAATAACATGCATGGCAGAAAATTATAATACTAGATGAAAACTTTAAGTCTTGTTATTGATACAAGTGAATGATTAAACATAAACATTTTTAAAGGCAAAAACAAACCATCTCGTGGAGCATCTGGCAAGTCAATATCCAAAGTTTTTGTCTTCTTTTTCTTGGCTGGAGGAGCACTGCTGTCTGACCCACCTCTACGCTTCTCACTTGAATCATGGCCCTGCCGCGTTCTCTTCTCTGGACCTACAACACATTCACAACAAATTAAATTATTAAAACACATTCACACAATACAACAAATTAAATTATTAAAACACATTCACACAATACAACAAATTAAATTATCACAACACATTCACACAATGCAACAAATTAACCCATTACAACAAATTAAATTATTACAACAAATTAACCCAATGCGCCAAATTAAACCATTAAAAAAAAATTAACCCATTAACAAAAAAAAAGACCTGTTGTATTTAAACTAACCTGTGGGGGTGGTGTCAATTCCCTGCCCTTTTTTCTTTTCATTTGTACTGACATGTTCTTCTGTCTGCGGAATACAAAGTAAATTTAAAAAAAAAATTAGCATCAGATATGTAATCAATGATGTTTTTCCAAACATTCTTAAATCTTTATTTTCTGTAAGTTTTTTTCTTATTTATTCACTTGTATATACACAAATATATGTTAAATATTTTAGGAAAAACACAACTTTTACAGGTGGCAATGCCAACAGCAAAATGTTTCTGCTAGTATGTGTGGGTTGATGTGCAAATGTGCAAGGGTAAAAAAAGGGAACAAATGTGTAGGTGTTTACTTAATGAAGTAATTTAAAAACTTAAATTAGAAAATAAAAGAATTCATACACCATTTTACATAAATATAGATTATGTATTACTTAGATTTTTAATTAGAGGTAGGGGACAAATTATTATAAAACAAGCTGAGCTATTTAGGAAAAAGCCAAGGATCTGAAATTTGAAATGATAATTTTTATATTAAAAAAAAAACTAACTAGTAAAATAAAATATACTAGGTTTATAGGAAGCATTTTTAAAAACGGTAAAATATAATATAAATGGAAAATTTAAAACAACAAAAATGAAACAAGATAAATGAAACAAGTTGAGCTGCTTTCCTCAACTCATTGGAAGCAAAATTCATAAATTACATAAATAAGCATTTAAGTAGAAATTAAGTAATTAGAATGTTAATGTCAGATACTCAAAATGTCGTTTCCAACATTCCTTGTGGAAACTAACACTGAATGTTTCTAATAATATATGTTAAATTCTAGCATTTTATATTATAAATCATTATTATAGATACACATCCATAATTCAAGTAACATTACTTTTTCCTCTCTATTGTAAATATAGAAACTGGTAATTTTAAATTAGGTTTTATTAGTTTGGTAAATATTTAAGTTAATATGAAAATGTGCCATACCAACACAAACAAATTTTGGCATCAGAACACAACAGCTATTTTTTTTTATAGAGCTGTGTGGTGAAAAAGAACAAAAAATATTCTAAATAAAAACCAGAGTTACCACTCCTTATACTGTACTAACTTTCAAGACAGTTGTTATGAGCTGTGCATAGTGAAGATCCCAACAGTTATTGCAAGATATTTAGTAAACTTAGCTTTAAATTCTAAGATAAAATACTTGATATCATTTTAACTCCCTAATTAGAATTCTGATTAAGTATTATCTAAAGATAACTGTCTATAGAAACATTGCATAGACAATACAATTTCATTGAAGCAGAAAAGCAAGCTTTTAAAACTATACTTCGTTTCCACTCTAGTTAACACTTACTTTATTTTATTTTATTTTCAACTGAAGATATTTTATTTTTAAAAATTGTGTACTGAATAGATCTTAATGAGTTAAAACCAATTGAAGTATCATAAAACCAAAAGAAGTAAACAAGACATGTTTTGACTTCAGTCTTTTACTAAATATACTAAAAACATAAGAAAAAAAAACATTCTTCAAATTTTCTTCTGCTACTGGTGATGATAAATCACTGATCTATGGTAAAATATTTATCTGGTAACAACCTTTTTAAAAACATGTTTGGTTCATTTGAGGCATAGATGTAAACTCAAAACATTCTTGTAGTGATTACTTCTTGAGGTTTTATGTTTTTACCTTGACCTGAACCATATATGGTTAATATTTGTCAACACTAGTCTATTAACAGATGATAAAACCCCAAATCTGACCCCCATCTCTTTTAAATATGCTAATTTTAAAACCCATGAAAACGTATCACATTCCTACAATATACAACAAAAACAGCTATTTTAGTATGTGAAACAAAACAGTAACTGTACACTTGTTTTACCGGCACTCTGGGTAGGACACCCTGTGTTGATCTTTTCTGCTTAGAATATTGGAAGGGTAAAAACAAAATAAAATCAAGTGTCAAGGCAAAATAAAAACATCAATCATACCAGAGCAAAGAATATAGCAAAACAAAATAAGCGTAACAGTGATGATTTTAAAAAAACATTTTAGAAAGACAAAAATAAACTGTAAGACATCAGAAGACTATTGAAAAACACGTCAAATTATAGGCAGGGTAGAAATATGAAAGGAGTTATTTTCACTGCTAACCAATTCAACAACAATATGACTCACATTCTAAGGCAGGTTAAAATAGTAAAGAGTATTTAGTAAAACTAAGAAATAACTGTTAATAATTTATATTAAACAAAAATAGTAGGGAAGCAATAGAATTGAGAAATAATGTTGCATGCTATATTTATAAGAAACATGCATGCTACAACCAACATAACACAACTTAAATATTAGGTAGGGAACAAAACAAAACAAAACAAGTTCCATATTTCAGTAATTATGGAACAGCTCAATGGAATATTTATTTGTCTACTGGTTTATATTTTATGCCACAGCCTTTTCAAAATTAAATTAAGTCTATAGATGTTGAGCTGTACAATATATTATGAAATTCAGCATTTTAATTGCATAATCTTATAGAGCATTGTATATTTCAAGTTAAGTTGAGGTCTACTACACAATTTTTACAATCTGTTCATGTTTAAATATAGGTATTAATGTAACTGTTTTATGTTAAGATGTAGTCAACTACACAATGTTCATGTTTGGATCTTGTGTGCTACACAATGTTCATGTTTGGATGTTGTGTGCTACACAATGTTCATGTTTGGATGTTGTGTGCTACACAATGTTCATGTTTGGATGTTGTGTGCTACACAATGTTCATGTTTGGATGTTGTGTGCTACACAATGTTCATGTTTGGATGTTGTGCGCTACACAATGTTCATGTTTTGATGTTGTGTGCTACACAATGTTCATGTTTGGATGTTGTATGCTATACAATGTTCATGTTTGTATGCGTGTGCTACACAATGTTCATGTTTGTATGCGGTGTGCTACACAATGTTCATGTTTGTATGTTGTATGCTACACAATGTTCATGTTTGTATGCGGTGTGCTACACAATGTTCACGTCATTGCTACGTGAGATGAGCCGTGTGTACTTACAGATTCTGATGATGCCTGCCAACCATCTTCTGGTTCCTCAACATCTGGGGAGACAGGTAAAAACAGGAGGGCGTCTTTGTCTTCTTCATCTTCATCACTGCCAGCATCCAGGTGTAGAGAGAGTCAAAGTTTAAAGCATAATAAAATACTACATCCACATTTAACTCATATATTAACAGGTAATTCTCACGATGACATGAAAGAAAATAAATTAATAGTTTTAAAAATAAACTGATTGTCAACATGAAAGTTTGTAATAAAAACTGCTCTGTGTGAACAATTAAATGGAATACTCAGTAAGGGACAGAACTGTTTAATGATATACTCATTAAGGTAAGGACCAGTAACAGCAAAATTAAATACATATTTAGGGGTATATGTTATGATGAATAAACAGAGGCAAGCTACTGGATGAATAAACAGAGATAAGCTACTGGATGAATAAACAGAGATAAGCTACTGGATGAATAAACAGAGATAAGCTACTGGATGAATAAACAGAGATAAGCTACTGGATGAATAAACAGAGATAAGCTACTGGATGAATAAACAGAGATAAGCTACTGGATGAATAAACAGAGACTAGCTACTGATAAAAGAAATACATATTAAGAAGCAATATAACGCTAAGAAAAACAACCTCAGATATAAAATGTGTGCATTAATTAGCTGTATATTTACATTTAAATTTTGCCTGAATAAGTAATATCTTTAAAAACAGAAGGTTTTTACCTGCTGACAAAAGCCTGGATAGGTTCAACAGTCCATACATCAACTTCAACATCCTCTTCAACTGGTGCTAGAAAGTAGGAATGTGTGTGCTTATAAAATTGTTTACAAAGAAAGCACTTCATAAACAGAAGTTTCTGATCAAAATAACTGTCAATAGTAACCCAAAGAACAATTATAACATAACCCAATACCTATAAAATCAATATGTGAATTTGATTAGTAACATTAGTTAAAGTCTATATAAGATATTTGTTTCAACTCCTTTTTTAAAACAATTTTAAATCAACAAACCTTTGCTCTCTTCCTTCTCTTTATCCTCATCTTCTAAATCAAACTCTGATTCTCTCTCATCATACTCAACATTTTCATCCAATTCTTTGAAATCTGGGGCAAAAGCACTCCAGTTTTCCTACAAAAAATAAAACACATAAAGAAGAGAGTAAACAAAATGCTTATAAATGATCAGGCAAATATCACTTATCCAAACAAAACTGCTTTCCTACAGCAGTGGTTCTCAACTTGGAGTATGGTGAGTCAGTCTCAGGGGTTTGGCAGAGGTCAAGATTTTGTCAGTGCTGACAATAAAACTATTAATAATGCGCATATGAAACTGATGGGATTCAGTACCTCAGAAAAAGTATAAGAACCACTGGCTTTGAGCAAAAACAATTGCTCTCATAAAACAATGGAGAAAGATAAAGCTTATGTGTGTGCTTAATGCCGATTACTGGTTTTATAAACATCACAGATGAGCATCTTTAGTGATATTAAAATAATATAAACTCAACATACTACTTGATTCTGTGCCCAAATTGAGACCAAGCCACTTGATATTGATGCAATTATGGGTCGAACAGGATGCCACTGAAAACAAAATAAACTATTTTTAAAATACTGTTTATTATTCAATATAGCCAGGAGTAAAAATTGTGAGACTAATTGACATTATTGCCAGGAACATGCAGGACAGGTATAACTAACCTCAAATAAGAGAGACACATAATTTAATCAAAGATTAAGAATTTTATCCTAAGAAAAATAGAAGCATTACCAAAGTCTCAAATAAATTCTAACTAACACATGAGTAACATTTAAAACCTACCACAACATCTAGTAAAAGTTCTCCTTTTGTTCCATGTAAAATTTTCACTAAGTTCCCCACAGCTTTCTCCCAGATGTACAGAGAATGCTGACGCGCTGACCCAGCCACAATATACTCACCATCACCAGAAAAACAACATTTCTTCCATAATGTTCTAAAAGTAACATAGATAAAAAGTTATACATAGTACATATTTTACATTACTATGGAACTATGCAAATGACTTGGCATAAATAAACAGATATAGACACTATAAGAAAATCACTGATTCAAGACTGATTGAAATTAATTTTTTTTTTAAAATAAAAAAAAAAATGTTATTTTTTATACTGTTATTTAAATGTAGCCCTAACTCATAATTTAGTTCTAAATCAAACATAACAGCTCACTTGTTGACCAGGTCTTGAAGTTTCTGCATTGGTTCGGGTTCCCCATCTTTCCCACATGTGAGAACCTCTCTGCTCTCATAAACTCTAATGATCCTGTCAGCTGAGTTGACTAGAAAACACCTGCAAGACAAAAATCTCAACTCAACATAGTGTTAAACCACAACAAACAACACACTATGATGATCCCTCCAGCTTTATAGTGTTGAGCCGGCATAAAGAGTGGGAAAAAATATGTTACACATGTACTCACTCTCCTCTCCTGGCAAACTCTAATGATTTGATTGCTGTTGTGTTGAGACCACCAGTTGTCACACGAAATGATGCAGCCAGCTCCAAGTTGTCAATATTAAATGCAAGGATCTGCAACATACATAAATGTTATAATTATTATAAAATGCTACGGATTCTTTATATATTCAGGTCATAATTTACAATAGTATCCAACAAAATATTGAGTTGTCAATGAGATTATTTAGGTATAACATAAGCAGAAAATAAATCTAGAAAATTAGTGTTCACAAAATAATGAAACAAATACATACCCTTCCTTTTGCGTTTCCTGTATAAATATAGCGCCCTCTTCTGTCAAATGATGCTATAATATTTAAATCAAACTGAAAAAGAAAATTCTTCCAACTTCTATAGTTTGAATACAATAGTTAATGAAAAAATGAACAACCTAACAATGGAGAATCTTTAGTTAAATTGTTTAGCTGAACAACAAGTAAAGCTTACTTACATCCTCATCAAGTGGGACTATTTTATGTTCACCTTTCACAGTCATCAACACTGCAGCATGTTTCAATGGACAAACCAAAAACTGGGAGCTAAAGGAATTAAAACATATATAATGTAGTTTGATGATCCGTTGTTAAATTGTTTTTAGTTTAAGTCAGGGGTAAACAAATGCCTAGGTAACAAAAATGTTTTTTGAATGGTGCTGTATTCAGTATACAAATGTATAGTAAATTTTGTAATGCTACTGTATTCAGCATACAAGTAAATGGTAAAATAGTTTTGAAAATAAATCTATAAATGTATACTGAAGTCGTTAACAACTAAAGTATATAACAGTGAATAATACTTGATAAAATACCTATTCCTGGGGTGCCACTGGACTTTTAATACTGGTGATGGGAAACGGAAGACTTTTTCATTTTCTCCAGAGAGAACATCCCATATTGCAACAGTGTTGTCAGTGGCGGCACTTAACAGCTTTCTACCACTTCTATTCCAGCTGCAGTAGGTAGCATCAAGCATTCAATTATTTCTCAACTATAACATCACATCTTTTACAAGTGATAATTAATTACTGAAGTAATTACATTATAAATTACAATTATTTTTCTTAACTACACATAATTTTAGACAGAGACTTCTACTAATAAAAAGTTAATTATAATTATTTATTTCCCTCTATAAACTTTATATAGCTTTATTGTATTCAATTCCATACCAACATTTTAAAAATTTGCTGAAGATTAACATATTTTTCAGGTGAATCAGTTTAATTATCACAACCTCATTGTCTGCTTCATTAGTAGAATTTCTAATCAAAACAAATAATAATCAACAACTGACCTCAGTGAACATACAGGATGGACATGTGCATTTAAAAATTTGGCTATTCCTCTAGTAAGAAAATCCCAAACAACAATTCTTCCATCGTTACAACCAACAGCCAATAATGTGCCTTGACGATTGAAGGCACATGTTATTGCAATGCTTACACAATCTAATGTGCCATCAAAATCTTCTGGGAAGTTTTGACCAAATGACTCTGAAAAAATGAATTTTGTATCACATTAATTGTATTCAAAATATATATATATATAATTGTCTTCATGGTGACCATCCGAGACACCACCAAGTTACTCCCGCGCTCTCTAGGCATTTAGCTACCACCCCCCACCATTCTAGTGAGCTAAGGTTCACCCCGAATGTTTACAATCGTAGAGCTGGGCGATCAAGTAACGAAAATTAAGGGCAGATAATTTAGCTTTTAAACTATTTGAAACTTAGGAGAGATAAGAAGCTCTGCTTGATCTTTTCATTGTCGTCCGTAAACTGTCGTCACGGACTGCTGCGTTCACTGTGGCGGGGGAGGGGAAATGGAAGGGAGGGTAGTGTCGAATTCACTAACTATGAAGTACTGAAAAGTAGACAATAAAACAACAAAATAGCAGCATAGGATACTAAATTTAGATCAAGCTCAACCTATAAAACACATTAACAAGGGAGCCTGCATTCTATATAAATGCTGCTAAATTATACCTATACTACTATTACCGCAACTTCTTTCACCTTAACCCCCCCCCCCCCATATTTTCACACTCATAAAATGTCTTTTAGAGAACACAAGCTTTCAGCCCTTCTGAATAGATAGAGGCCAGGCCGGAGAGACGTTCTGACCGTGATTCAAAGGGACGACTCAAAATATCTTCCCAGAGTTCAATAAGTTGATTGATTAGTCAGATTAGTGCTAAACAGATTAGGTCTTTAGGTCCCACTGCATCAAAGTCAAAGCTAAAGTAAAGAGGGTGACATCACGTAAATCTAGATTCAGATCTAGAATCATAGATTTCTCTAGGACTCTAGTGTAGATCTAACTAAATCTAGAGTCTTCTTAGAATCTAGATTTTCTGATCTTGTCTTCAGTTGTGGATGAGTGCCCCGGTGCAAGTGGCACTGCTAACTGTTACCCTGGCAGTGTCATCACTCATCAGTCACTCACTCCTGTCATCAGCATCACATCAGACGTCTAGATCTACTCAGTTCTCAGTAGTGAGGAGTGACCAGTCTCAGTGACTCTCAGTCTCTCAGTTGCGATCATTTGTAATTTAATTTTGCCGAGTTTAGTTTGTTTTTAACTCAGAGTTTATGCATGAATAAAAGATTTAGGGCCTAATGGGTTAGTGTACTTAAAAAATTGAAACAATCTGAAAAACTAAATAACATTTAAAATTAAGACAAAACATGTTTTACCTAGCAGTTCTAGGTTCATTGTTGATTGTTACCGCTCGGTCAAACCATACACCGAAATAATTATTAAAATTATAAAAGAACTAAATCTACCTTTATCACAGCAAAGGCTTGTTATCTTAAATGTTCATAGTTTAAAAAAAAAAGAAGCCCAAGGCAATTAAGTTTAAAACATTTGACAGCTTACATTAAATCAATAAGATTATTATTACCCATTAAAGTTACTTATCAAAGCAATGAAAACTTAGTCAATTCCGCACTACCATTTCATTTCACCTACGACTTACTATAATGCACTATGTAGGCCCATAGTTTTGAACTTGGTACCAAAAGAAATCTCACTATTTATAACAAAAACTGCTGCAGCCTACGGAATATTTAATTCAATTTTCTTTTGTTTTTGCTACAATTAATTTAATAATTTACGCTAGTCGAGGCCTAAATTAAAAAAAAGAGGCCTGCTTTTAGCATTATAATTATGCACTTTTTTGTAGTTATTAGGCCCTTATAGACTCTAGTAATTTTGCAAAATGAAACTAAATATCTAGTCCTATAGTGTTTACTATCATAATTATATTAACTTCTACCCACATACCATATACCTAGATTCTAGACCTGGATCTATTTATCAAAATTATTGTAAAATTAAAGGGTTGCGTGGGCGGGTTTTTGTATGTTTTGACAACTAACATCTTCGACCTACAGGGGAGAATATTGTTGATAACGTTAATTTTCCTTTTCGATCAAGTCCAAAGTCTCAGTACTGAACTTACTCGAGTACATAAGATCTTCTAGACGAGATTGAATAAAAAATGTCCGGGCTACGAATTCTAGTTGGATGCAAAAGAGTAATTGACTATGCCGTTAAAGTGAGCTTTATCTAGATATTTAACTTTGCAGTTTAAGCAAAAACTTTTAAACTTTTTGATTTTTTTTTATGTTTGTTTACTTAACTAATGACTAATGTTTACTTTTATACTTTGACCAAATCACTTTAGGGGAGTTAGTTAAATTTAATTTGAATGTTTATTTTTATTCTATTTTCTATGTCATTGTCATTAAAGTCACATTCATTAACATTTGCAGATCAGAGTTAAGCCAGACAAAACTGGGGTGGTTACAGAGGGTGTAAAGCACAGCATGAATCCATTTGATGAGATAGCTGTGGAAGAGGCAGTGAGGATGAAAGAAAAGAAAATTGCTTCTGAAATCATTGCAGTTTCATGTGGTCCAACTCAGTGTCAGGTTAGCAACTAGTTACGCTGTTTAAATTTAAAACTATGTAGATTTCTAGATCTATCAATCAAGGCTTAGATTGTATCATATTTTATGTAAGTTTGTAGCCAGGATTTCTCTTAAATATCTTTAAATTCTTTATCTAAAGGAAATTTTAAGAACAGCTATGGCAATGGGAGCTGACAAGGCAATTCATGTTGAAGTTGACAACAAAACATATGAGTCACTCCAGCCCCTACACATTGCTAAGTTATTTGCTAAGATTGCTCAAGAGGAAAAGGCAGATATAGTTATCACAGGCAAACAGGTATTGTTTGAATTTTGTTTTTCTTTTTCTTTTGTAATTAATAAGCACATTATTGATTCTAAATTATTTGCGAGTGCTGTAAGGATCTACACTTTTAGATTGTTTCACATTCTAAAATTTAAAAAATATTAAACCAAGCTATTGTAAATAATTGTTTACTTATTTTAAGGCAATTGATGATGATGCTAATCAGACTGGACAAATGATAGCAGCTTTGTTAAACTGGCCACAGGTATTTGTATATTTAATGTAAAATTTATTAGGCCTACTAAAATAAGAAATGAAATATATTTCTTTTTTTTTCAGAGGATTGCATACCAAATAAGACCTTAAAAGTTATTTGATTATAGAATTGATTTGAAAGTGTTTAAATTAAACTGATGCTTAATCATGAGTTTCATTAAAAAGAAAACAGAGTAGTGTATTAATGAATTAATCAATAAAACAGATGGTTTGTAGTTAAGTACTGTTAAGGAACTCTACAGTACTATCTAAAACAGCTCTATCACATACATTAATAAACAAATGTTTTTTTGTGTAGTTTACATGCCTTTTGTTGTATTTCTTGTTGACCATTAGGCCACCTATGCCAGTAAAATAGAGAAAACAAATGAAGGGTTGAAGGTGACCAGAGAAATTGATGGAGGTTTAGAGACCATTAAAGTCAGTCTTCCATCTGTCATTACTACTGACTTGCGTCTGAATGAGCCACGCTATGCAACACTACCTAATATAATGGTATTTTATGCATTGTCTTTCACATTTTGAAGCAATTATGTTTTTTGACTTGTTCTTTTTTTATATTTTTATTATTTTTTGTGTGTGTAAATTGGCCATTAATTATAATAATTATATAATAATAATTATTATATAATAATTAATTATAATAATTATATTCATCTATCCAAATCTGTATGATCCATGACATTTTTCCCCAACTTAAGTACACTTTGAGTAATATAGGACAAAACATTTCATATTTCCTAGTTAATCTCATGAACTTTAAAAGAAATGTAGTTTATGTTTTTGCTTGAATTTAACTACTTCTTTGTGTACCTAAAATGTCATCCGTGTATTTATATCTAAAATATTTCCTCCCAGAAAGCTAAAAAGAAGCCTCTAGTAAAGAAGACAGCAGCTGACTATGGCATTGATCTAAAGCCAAGAGTTGAGGTGTTGAAAGTGGAGGAGCCCCCCACCAGACAGGCTGGATCTAAGATAGGAAGTGTAGAGGAGCTGGTCCAGAAACTAAGGGAGGCAGGGCTAGTGCCTTCATAAGGTACATACAGCCTGTCAGAAAGTTGCTTACAATACGTTGAATGTAATTTAAGCTCAAATTCTATGCTAAATATTATCAAATGAAGGCGTGCTTGTTAGTTACCTTAAGCAATTTATTCAAATAACATTTAAAATATTAAATCTTTAAGGATTTAGGTTTCATTCTTGTTTGTATATCAATACAAGTAAGAAATAGTTTATCAATACTAATTTTAATCTTGTAAATATTTCAAGTAATAAGAATTGAATTTTAAATACTTTGTGTTTATCCATTGTCTATAATAAGTATGTTTTATTTATCAAATTATTATTTGAATTCAGTTACTATAAAAAAACTTTCTTTCAATTATTTTTGCTCACAAGATTAAAAAAAATCTTAAAACTTTTGTTTCAGACAAGTCCTGCAAGTATTTAGACAGCCTCAAGTAAAGTGCTCTGATTTGTGATACTAGAACAATTTTGACCTTTTACAATTGACTTTTAACCGATGAATATATTGAATGAGGTATAAATTAAGTTTAAAAAATAATGTTAAGTGCTGCTTTTGATTATGAGCAAACATTTTCTTTTAGTACTATTCTGATTTGAAGGCATAATCAAGTAAAGATGTTGGTGGCTCTGTGAGTCACAGTATTTACGATGAATAAAACGGTTTTTAACATGAAATGTCTGTGTCTGTGATTAATGTTGCCCTGTTGTTCTTAGTACGTACATCAAGGGAGATAATTAAAGATCAAAACAAAAATTTCTTTTTAATACTAAATTCCCTTTTATGGTCTTTTTGAAGCCAACATCAAACTACGTTTGAGACGATTCCTTTGTTCTCGTCCATGTTAAGTTGCCCATTTCTTCATAGTGTTTCTCACTGTCTGCACCAGTTTGGCTCTGTTTTGTCTCTAAGGGACATACTAACATAAATGTAGTGTACTTTATGGACATTCTGGAACTATCTGCACAAGTGGCTGCACATTTGGTGCCAATAAGTACTCATAGTTCTTTATGTCATAGCTGTTTAGTGTTATAAAAATATTAGATTTGTCACACAATCTCTTTGTGGGTGATGAAACAATAACTAATAACATCACTTTAAGAGATAGACCGTGCAGAATGCTATTTTTTGCATGTAATAACATGCTCATATCAAACCTACAAACAGTAGGTTCTACTTCTGCCTCCTTTCTTACCCTCCTCGAATTTGTAACAAGTGAAATTTTTAAAAATGTCAAACATATAAATACAAACAAGCTTAGACAATGTTGTTATACCCTCTCAGCTGGTTTCTCCCTGTGTGATGTGTTTCAATAAAAAATATTCTGTATACATTTAGTATAGAGGATATAGGGCTGATAAGTAGGTCACCAACCAGTTCTATGGCTCATGCAGCCGCCTTTACTTTCCCTAACGTGAGTTGGGTGGACTCTACTGACTTGAACCCGGATTGGACTTGAGACTTACGGGTTAGCGGTCCAGCTCTCTACCGCTAGACCACTCCGTCTCCAGGACACAGTACTTTACGATTATTGTGATTGGAATGGTTACACAACTTAGAAATTACATGGGCCATTACATTATGGGGATAATCTACACGGACTAAGCGGGGCTTAATGGTCAACAATATAAGGGAGGTTTGGAGGGCATCGAAATGCTCAAATTTTGGGGCCCAGTAAAAATACTAAATTTAAGATTCAAAATTCCCCAAAATGAAGTGATTTTTATGGACCCAAAATTTCGAAATTCATAATAAATTAATTTGAAGATCTACACAAAATTTTTTAGCTTTATAAATGGTGGGGATCCTACGAATAGGATAATTTTTCAAGTTGGCCGCCATTGTCATACTTATCAAGATTTTCCCACCAATTTTTAAAATGGAAACACATCGGGATGTACCTTAAAAAGGCTGTAGAGAAAAAATTGTATAGTATTAAAACACTTTCTCTACCGGAGCCTACCCACTTAACTTAGAAAAGCCAATAGGATTGAATGCAATTCAAAGAAAATTGAAATTACCGACTTTTCATGTTTGATGGGTTTCTACTTTCTACTTCAAAAGTTTGAAAAACGGATAGTCACATTTTAGAACATGTTAGATTGCTGGAAGAAAACAGAAACCTATGGAAAAGAACGGGAAATTTGTTTCTTTTGAAAAAAATATCCGAGAAAAAGAGAATGGGGTTAGAAATGAAACACCTTACGAAAATCGACAATCCGCGAGAGATTGACAAAATAAAACACTAGGCGAGGTGACCTTGACAAAGATAGGCAAAATCTAGAGTCCAATCGAGAAGATGGCACAGGACAGAGGACTCTGGAGATCTTTGGCTGGCCGCTCATTCCCCAGTAGGACAGAGGACTGGAGATCTTTGGTTGGCGGCCCATTCCCCAGTAGGAGTGACGGGCAGGGATAATGATAAAACATCTAAGGAGCTAATAGTTGTGAACTCGAAATAAATTGAATATTTTGTTGATTATCGGCCTTTTGTCCATGTCGCTCTTTTTAGATGTCGGCCTTATTGGATATCGGCTGTTCACCTGGAGAAAAGACAATGAGACCATTCTACCGTTAAAAATTACGACTCATAGACCTACCACATATAGATAACTAAATTATTTTTTTTACCATTGACCTGCCTTGTCACGTTGACCCACATCTCTTGACCGATCTCTTCCAAATTCTACGTAGTCCGTATTTCACAAAAAAAACAACATAATAATAATAATGTCGAGTGCCATTCTTTTGCTAAAACGGAAATGTTCATACACAAGCGGAGTATTGTATTAGCATTACGAACACTCCAAGCAATTAATACATTTTCCACACACCGTGTCTAGACACGCCAGTATTTGAACTTTTTGCCTAACAAAATGGCGGTCATGTCAAGCGGTCAAATTTTAAGAGTGTCTGGCATGTTGTCAGCAGTCTGAGTGGTTCTTTTTCCACAGTATAGCAGCGAATTATTCAATTAGAACTTTGACCATTTAACCCTCTCCACAAACTCGAGATTTTCTGCTTTTCAGTTGGTTATATCTCCTAAACGACCAGTGATGAAGGGCTTGCTTTAGCTCCGAGTTTAAATGATTTCACGGGACTGCGTGGTTAGATAGTAGAACCCACGGCAACTAACATGAAAGTCTCAGGTTCGAATCTCGGCCACGGGAACTTAGTCCACGTATTTCACATTAGGGGAAGTTGTTACGTCCCTTACTGCTGACAGTCCAATGACAGAGGTTGTGCGACAGTTGGTTGGCGTGTGGATAAATTACACCAACAGCACAACACAATTCTAGATTTGTTTGGAAGCCTCGCTAGGCATGGAGAGGGGTGGGCCATGCGACACTTAGCCCTAGATACTCCATTCAAATCTGTGGCACCCAAACGACGCCCAGAGGTTAAAGGATTTATTTTTTTAATCGCTGTTACGGTTAGGTTTAGAATTAGAGATTGAGTTCCGGAGTCATTGAAGTTACAGTTAGAACAGGGGTTTGTGTTAGCGCCAGTAACACTTACCCTAAACGACACTAAGAATAATATATATAATCGAATACGTCCAGCAGTTGTTGGTTGAAGTACACTTGACATGTGCCCACAGGTGGAACATGGTATCGTAAACACCCATCATTCGTGTGAAGGGTGTCTAGTGGTTTGGGAGATGGGGGGGGGGGGGGCGTGATAACCAGTGACGTCACTTATTTTCGCACAGACACGCATCCCTAAACTAGAAGCATCAATTTTATGGCTTATTCTATCAGCAGATTTTTTAAAATATTGGACAATCTAGGTGACGCTTTGGACTAACGGTAGAGAGCTAGACGGCTAACCCGAAAGTCTCAAATTCGAATCCGGGTTCATGTCAGTAGAACGTCCCTTATGTTCGGGAAAGTATAATGCTGACCACACTATCTCTTCTTATGCCGAGGCCACAAAAAACTGGTGAACTTCACTTGCCCCATGGACCGTCAGGTTCCAGCTTCTTCTGCATTCTTTATTTTAGTGTTGGTAGGATATCCCTCCAACACGTGTCAACTGGTTATAAGTCATATAGGCCGTAGACTCCGATTTCGCTTTCCAGCCTGCTTTTTTTTTTTGGATTTGCTTCCATAGCTTTTGTCCAACCAAGAACAAACTACAAGACAGCAGTTGTTTGATTTTGGAGTTTTTCTCTCTTAGAGATTTTTCGGTTTAGCAACCATGAGCTTTACCGACTCGACCACGCCGACCCCTGCCAGATACCAAAAGGGTACTTTACTCATTGGACAATTCACAGCCTCTACCCTGGTGACAAACAGTTTTTTTGTTAGCCATCTACGGCTAGACCATAAGGTCTCTTGCTGTAGATACACGTCACATTCTTTGCCCTTTTTTTTATAGTTCAAGAATTTTTAGTTATTTCAATTGTTAGATTCCCACGTTTGATTAAGTTCAAATCAACGTCGAGCGTATTAAATGTGGACCTTGAGAAGACCATAAATTGATTTTAAGCTACAGAGATATCTGCAGTATAAATCTCCGAAAACAAACTATAAATCGTTTCAGTATAATGTGCAGGTAACGAGAGGGGGACGGGGGGACGGGGGTGACACCATAGCGAAAAATTACAAACTATTTAGAAGAAAATGCTTTTTGCCGGTTCAATTAATGTGCAAAAAATGTACAAAATTTAGATAGGAATAAAGGCTTACTGAGTATTTTGAATATCCGACAAGAGAGGGGGTGACACCAAAATCTAATGACTTACGATTAAAACGATGCTTTTTTTTCATAAGAATGAATAGGTGGATTGTGCGCACTAATTAATTAGTCAAATAGGGAAGGGGATGTCACCAATTGCTACTATATATATATATATATATATATATATATATATATATATATATATATATATATATATATATATATATATATATATATATAAATAAATAAATGAATAAATATATATATATATATATATATATATATATATATATATATATATATATATATATATATATATATATATATAAAACATCAGTTTTTTCGGGGGCAAGGGTGACACCATGAGGTCCCGCACCGGGTGACACCCTACCTCGCGACGCCACTGGTCATAGTAGGCCTATGTCTACTGTCACTGTCGCAGCAACCCATCTGGCGCCCTTTTAAATAAAGTTGTTCAAGTTAGCAAAAAAAGTGACCCCTCCCCTTGCTTAATTAAACCCCATTTGGAAAGGTCGGGAACGCATTTTACCACTTACAACAATACCTTGCTATCACAGGAAGGACGTAGAAAACAATGAATTAATTACAAACCCAATAGGTGCCCCTTAGGATTGGCGCCCGGGACTTCCGCCCCACCCGCTCTTGCCCTAGATACACATCTGCATACAGTAGCAGTGGAATAAAAGTGGGGAGAAGGAGAGTGCAAGAGTGCAAAAGACAGAAGGAGTAAGAGGGAAAATTGAGAGAACAGCAGAGAGCGAGATGAAGCGAGGGAGTGAGATCTAAATAGAGAGTGAGACAAAAGAGTTGAGGTTTGTCATCTTGGCACATGACCTAACACTCTCTTGTACGGGGTGGTAGAGGATACGTGTAGGGATCCTGAGCTGCTGAACTTGGTTCGCACAAGTCTCGGGTTCAAATCCTTATGACGTAGTTCACACAAGTTACGGGTTCAATAACTTATGACTTTGGTTCATACAAGTACGGTTTTAATTCCATATGTTCAAATTTCTGTGACGTTCTAGTGGATAGTCTTCACCAGGCCTTATGACATTCATGTTTCGACCGGTTTTAATGGTAACCTTGTGAAAGTAATGACACCCCCAAAGAAACAGACCAACTCTACTTTATCTACAGTCAAAATGTATGTTAATTTTACTTCCATATGTGTTTCCTATACTAAAGAGCGGGTAATGTTTTAACCTAGAATATTGGCTGGAATTCTGTGATTACTTCCCTTACCAAAGGAAATCGGTCACATTGATTTTCTTTAAATAGAATTGTACAATAAACAACGCACAAAAAACAACGTATGAAATATTAATTGTAAGCATGTTTTCACATTTGATTAGCAAAGTTCTTATCATGCTATTTACATGTTTTTTAATTAGGCATATCACTGAAAAACCGAAATTGGCCTAACGGAGAGTTCTGATTGGACGGGCGATCAGAAACCGCGCGTTTTGATTGGATTATCAGATCAAACGCCGTCTGCTGGGAAAGAGTGCGGGGCTGTGGCTGGTTTGGTTCATGTAAGAATGGCTGGATGGAGAGAGGCGCGCGTCGCTCGTATTGATTTCGTTTTGTAATGTGGTGTTCGTTTTTTTTTCTCTCCGCACGGTCTTCGGTGGTTGAAATGCCGCAAAAATTCAAAAGTATCGGCGATTCGGCTTCACCAGCGGAGCTGTGATTCGATTGCCGTGACATATGGAGGATTATTCGATACGAGAAATAAATAATTGTTTGAAATAAATTGAATTTTTTTTTATATATTTCATTGGAGTCGGCGATTTCTTGTGAAGATGAAGAATAAGCAGCCACAATGGATATTTACTTTCATCATCGCCACGATGGGTACGTCCGCTTTAATTAATTATTTTTTTTAATTAACTGGTTGTTATGTCAAATTGAGCAATGCGGTTCTGTGGTTACTGTTTAGAATATATAATGTTTAACATTTTGTTGGTTTATATATTGGGGAAATGATCAAAATATAATGTCACAACAAAGTTCTACAATTAATTGGCGCATTTATTTAATCGTGCAACTGTTGCATGTTGGAAATATCCGCGGCGACTTTTTGCCGTTTTGTTTGTTTCGTTGTGTCGTTGTTTACTTTCCTTGCAGCGGCGTGGTTTGTATTTTTTACGTTACTCAAACAATTAGGTGTCCGTGAGTTAACCGTCCTAGTTCTCACGCTATTTATAGCTGCACGTGTTTACACTACCTGATTGAGGTGGTTGGCTGGAGACGATTGTTGAGTCTGTGTGCAGGTGTCGTCAGGATTTCCGGGAACTTTACAGCTAAATTTTACGGGAACTCTACAGCTAATGTTACATTTTACGGGAACTCTACAGCTAATGCTAAATTTTACGGGAACTGTACAGCTAATGCTAAATTTTACGGGAACTCCGCATCTAATGCTAAATTGTACGGGAACTGTACAGGTGTCGTACGATTTCCCGGGAACCATGGAAGATTAAAATTGTTCTTTAGTTGATAGTGTAGAATAGTGCATAAGACGACGGTGTAAAAATTTAAATGAACGAGTTGAAGAATAGTTCACAATAAAAAAATACCAGGAAATGTTTTCCGAATAAGGAATTCCGCATTTATATAAAAGTATATTTCATGCACTCAGAAATCAAGATTTAGAAATACTATGCTCGCATGAATTAATATTTTTCGTACATGTGAATTATTTACATTTCTAACATTCCAAGTTCTTACAAAATTTCAGCTTCGTTTGTCTGTATTTCATATAACTCCGTGTTTCATGTGTTCTCAGTTCTAGTTGATCATACATTGTAACATCTTTTTCATTGCATCTCTTTAACTTGTAGTCCAAGCACTACAATGTATCCCCCGTATGTTCCTAGCTAAATTACATGTAGCAAAATATCAAGCGTGACGTCATTTAACACCAGTTCTTAGCTTGATTGTTGATCTGTTATTTTAATCACAGTTACACTTCCGATTGGGATTCGAACACAATCACCTACGTGTATCAACTATCTGTGTACTTACTACACCAGGAAAAGCTGAAACACAAATACGAGCAATCGATTTGGCTTACATCCCCCCCTCCCAAATATCCCCACCCTACCGTACACGAGTAATAAACGGAAACAAGAAGCGTCTCTTGTAATAGTCTTAGTGTCTATGTGGGCCGGGGGGGGGGGGGATATTTATGTGCGTCTCTTTAAGCGAGACTTGTGGAGTGGTTGCTCTATGAGGGCGAGTGGTGTCAGTGGTGGCGAGTGGTGGTAGTGGTGGCGTGTGGTGGCGTGTGGTGGTAGTGGTGGCGTGTGGTGGTAGTGGTGGCGTGTGGTGGTAGTGGTGGCGTGTGGTGGCGTGTGGTGGTAGTGGTGGCGTGTGGTGGTAGTGGTGGTAGTGGTGGTAGTGGTGGCGTGTGGTGGTAGTGGTGGTAGTGGTGGTAGTGGTGGCGTGTGGTGGTAGTGGTGGCGTGTGGTGGTAGTGGTGGTAGTGGTGGTAGTGGTGGCGTGTGGTGGTAGTGGTGGTAGTGGTGGTAGTGGTGGCGTGTGGTGGTAGTGGTGGCGTGTGGTGGTAGTGGTAACGTGTGGTGGCGTGTGGTGGTAGTGGTGGCGTGTGCTGGTAGTGGTGGCGTGTGGTGGTAGTGGTGGTCGGCCAACAAAAGGAGACACAACCTCCACGGTTGTTGATGTCGCCAGATGTGGGCAACAGATTGTGGATATTAACAGGAAAATATTTTCTTTTGACTCGAGACGTGAAAAAATAGTGAGGATAAGATCGAAAGGGCGGGCGTATTTATTGGAGGGGGAGATGTTGATTCTAGATGGTGGGGATAAAGGGGACATTTTACAACTGCCGGCTCTCACATTTACAGGCAAGTGCTAACACACATTCACACCAACACCCACACACATTTACACTTAAGTGCAAACACACGTGAACACATTTACACTCAAGGTGCAAACACACATTCACACACACACACACACCCGCACACATTTACACATAAGTGCAAACACATGTGAATACATTTACACTCAACTGCAAACACACATTCACACACGCACACATTTACACTCACATACAATCACACACGCGCACATTTACACTCACGTTTCGATTCATGATTCTAGGCCTCAGCCAAACAGTTTCTACAAAGGTATTTGGTCTTTGGCCAATGTGATCCACAGTTAGGGTTTAGGAAAAGGTACAGAATTAGACAAAGACTGACTTGAATTCAGTAGGTCGGGTTTGGCCAATGGGCTGGACAAATTGTGTCCAAGTACACATGTCTTTGACCACAACAGTTGGCTAAAAGTGCTATACTGCTGGACATTATGGAAACATGCCTAACTCCTTCTTTTGCGTCATTTATATATATATATATATATATATATATATATATATATATATATATATATATATATATATATATACATTGTTACATCATGTTAAGATTTGCATAAGAATGAAACATTGAATGATATAGTAAGGTCATGATAAAGGTCAAGGGCTACCTGTTATTGCCAATCACCAAGGTCCATTAGCTCATCCATATAGTGATTTACATAGGTCAAAACATGCAATTAGTTGGCACTTCTTTATGCAAGTACTTTTGTGCGTTGTCCGTTTTCGGGGGTTATAAGCTGGTTATGGTTGTTGCTGTCTGTAGTTGGTGCCTGGTTGTTGTTTGCTTGTGGTTGATTCCTGGTTGTTGTTTAGTTGTGGTTATAGTCAGGTTGTGTATGTTCTGTGGTTGATGCCTGGTTGTTGTTTAGTTGTGGTTGGTGCCTTGTTGTTGTTTAGTTGTGGTTATAGTCTGGTTGATGTTGTTCTGTGGTTGGTGACTGGTTGTTGTCTGACCGTATTCTTTGTCAGCCTAATATTTTCATCTACATCTCCATCTCGTTCTAAGCGTAATTTCATTACGAATTTCAAAATACAACTCCTGCTATCTTACCTCGTCTAAGGGTGTCTAAAGATTTACGTAAAGCCTTGCATTATGTACGTAGGCTCTGAGGATAAACCAAGTGTATTTTTTTTCTAAAGTTGTCTCCCTTCTATTTTTACCTCCCCTCTCTGGTGCGATGAGCGATGTTGAATTCGAGGCACACTTCGAGGACGCTAAATAGAATAAGTGAACGGCAAGTCCTGTCCTTTCAGTGCGTTCCCAATGCACAGGTCGGCGCTGTATTGGGTTAAAGCTCGATCGAAGAGATTCGCTTTGCTAGTTTGTTTGTTTATATATGTATGTTTATATGTATATAACGTATATATATATATATATATATATATATATATATATATATATATATACATGTATATATATATATATATATATATATATATATATATATATATATATATATATATATATATATATATATATATATATATATATATATATATAGGCTAATACATTTTGTTTTAATTTTTCGGCCATGAAGTCATTTCATTATTTTATCTTATTTTAAATGACAACGTAAAGCACCTTATAAAATGTCAGTATCGGCCACAAACGTGTCAACACTAAATGTGTGGACATTTTATTGTGTTCTGTTTATGAAGTGTTTTATTTGTGAAGTTTTCCATTCGTTGAGTGTGCTATTTGCGTATTTGTGAAGTGTTCTATTTGTGAAGTGTTCTATTTGTGAAGTGTTCTTTTTGTGAAGTGTTCTATTTGTGAAGTGTTCTATTTGTGAGGTGTTCCATTTGTTGAGTGTTCTATTTATGAATTGTTCTATTTGTGAAGTGTTCTATTTGTGAAGTGTTCTATTTATAAAGTGTTCTATTTGTGAAGTGTTCTTTTTGTGAAGTGTTCTACTTATATAGTGTTCTATTTATAAAGTGTTCTATTTGTGGAAGTGTTCTATTTGTGGAAGTGCATTATGGGGCCGTAGCCTCGAGGCGTCTTGCTACAACGTTTGCTGAATCGATGACGTCACTGACGCTTCAGGGAATTTCCAATAAAATCTTTGATCTCTTTAGCAAAGAATACAATCTGGGGTAACAGTTTGTGGTTGGTATCGGTGAGTGTGGTTGGTATCGGTGGGTGTGGTTGGTGTGGTCAGTGTGGGGGTAAGACAAGGTAATTAGAATAGGTGGTGGGGAAAAGGTGGGGGTGTGGTAGGTGTTGTGGACGTAGGGTAGGAGAAGGTAATTGGAATGTATTGGTGGTGCAAAGAGGAGGGGGTGGGGTGGAAGTTGGTTAGGAGAGTGTAAGTCGAATATATATGTAGTGGGAAGAGGAGGGAGGAGTTGAGAGTGTGGTGTTTGTGGGTGTAGGGGCAGGGGAAGGTAATTGGAATCTATGGATGGGGGTAAGGGGAGGGGAGGGAATCAATGTTTTGTTCTAGAGAGCGACACCTGGCGACAGACAGACTAGAGACCAGTGCCAGCCTGTGATGGAAGTTCTATGTCCAATCACGCGATGAGGTAGGAGCCACCCCCACCCCCTTCTCTTTGAGTCTTATGAACGTATTCGCACGCGCGAGGTGTCTAAAAATACCCTCGCGTTGTAAATAACCCGAATACGATTATAGAAACATAACTCGATTACTGTGAAACATAAACGTGGATTCTGTTGTTAAGATAGGGACTTTTCAGCGAATACGAATACTACAAAAAGCTATTCTCGGGATGAATATGAAATCGATATCCTAAAAACTACTCTAGCAAATTGGAGAGGAGCATGCCTTAGCATATGAAAGTAGTTCACGTATAGTCGCTGTACGATCGCACTATCCGAGACCTAAAGCGCTTTTTGCGAGAATTCTTTATTTTATTTCTTGGTTAAAATATTGAAAAAAAAATCTAGAGGAAAATTTCAGTTACTGTAAAACATTCTTTTTGTCATAGCGCATCATCAGCATTATTATGAACAACTACACTTGTCTAAATTGTGTTTGTGGTTATAACTGCAGCCTTCAAGAAATGAGCTGTTCACAAAAGTGGGTCGGGGACCGTATGCGGCCCGTTGATATCTTGGACGTTGCCTTAGATGCGATACGTTTCACATCAAATCTGTTGCTTTTATTGTCTTAGACTTTATTCGTTTGTGAAGGTATATAAAGAAATATAAACCTTTTAATATTTTTAAAGTTATTCTTGTAAGAAGGAAGTCAGTAAAATAAATAACTCAGAGGTCGACTTCGGGGTTACTGTGATAAGTGTTCAAGCTAAAAAAAATGGTAAAATAATTAGATCTAGATGATTAAGTTATTATTAGATAGTTAATTTCATCGTTGTTTTCAACGAAACATTTCAACAGTCTAGTATCAAAGTAATCATTATTAATTTCTTGAGCAATTTGTTGAACACATAATGAAATAATACATGAACAAGATCAATATAGAAGTATTGTAACTTATTCTTTTCTCATTCTATTCCCGATTTCAAACAACGCGTTAATAGCCAACATATTGTTTAACGAAACGTGTAAAAATCGTATTTAAAACCACCGAAGCAGCGAATTCACAGATATTGTATACTCGTTTCTATTTTTAAATTGTATTCATTTGATAGCGACTTTTAATTGATGTTAATATCAGCGAATTTGAAAAATGTCAAAAAGTTTTAAAATATTTTTACAAGGAAAATTTACGCACCATTAAAGTTGAAAACCAAGTAGTCGACATTTAAATAGTATCGATCGGCTTCAAGAATCGACACTCTTGCAGCAGTGTCATGCTTGAACCTGCTTGACAATTAGAAAAGTATTCGTTTGACATTTGGCAAGAATATGTTGATTCGGCGTATAACACTCAGGGGCGTTGTCTGTTTGTGGTAAAGTTACTGTTGTTGTCTGGCCGTGGTAAAGTTACTGTTGTTAGGGACGTTTTCTGTTTGTGGTAAAGTTACTGTTGTTGTCTACTTGTGGTAAAGTTACTGTTGTTGTCTGGCCGTAGTAAAGTTACTATTGCTAGGGGCGTTGTCTACTTGTAGTAAAGTTACTGTTGCTAGGGGCGTTGTCTGTTTGTGGTTAAGTTACTGTTGTTGTCTGGTTATGGTAAAGTTACTGTTGCTAGATGTATTACATACTGACGTTGTGTAGACTGTAGTGGGACGATTCTGGTGCTTTCGATACTGACATAAGGGCATCGTAAAAAGATTGCTGTAAAATGAACGTTTTAAAATGTTTTGTACTTGTCATATAGACTAGAACCCAATTTTCTCAGCTAAGCTTGATGACAACGACCCCAGATCTCTACGATTCAAGAACTTTTGGATCCCATTGTGGTAATGTTCGATCCACATAACTCGATGACATCTCAAGGACCCCTAACATTTTTAGACCCCAGAACTCCACCATTCAAGAACTTTGAGATCCCTTAACAGTATACTACCAGAACATGTTTATCTAGAGCTTGTACGACCCCAAAACGACCCCACAATCTCACGACCCCTAAACTATTTAAACACAGGACTCTATGGCCTCCAAGTCCCTTCAGCAGTTCCCTGACCTTTCCCCTCCCCGGGGATACGACCTGTGGGTCCCGCGGACGGGGGACATGTCAATGTAAAGTCAGTGAGGTCCCATGGCCAGTCAGTATTTGTCTGACGTCGGGACGGCTACCATAATTAATTAAATCGCTTGATTAACATCGGCGACGGCCGGTGTGGCGATCTGTTGTATAATTCAACACAGGAAAACACAAGGGCTCAGTGCAGGCTAAACGTAACTATCAAATAAACAATATGGCGGGACATTGAGCTGACATCGGCTTATGTAGGGTTCAATGCATGACTGGGACTATACACTTGCCATTTTGGTAGACAAGTATGTTGTATCAAGTAGATTTCTCTAGTTAAGCGTGGTAAACCAGTTTGGATATAGGGTAGATCCTACAATGAATGTTAGAGTTTGTATGCAACTAGAAACATGAGAAAACTAGGCGAACTTATGTGATAGGTTTATGGACGTCGGTTTCAGCGACCTTTTCAACGATGATCGGTACACGAAGGTTCTTTACACGGGATAGAGATTTATGGACGATAGTTTTAGCAGATAGATATATAGATTTACGGAAAACTTTCATCTTCGTCTTCCTTAATCGCATTACTGGAGGTGATAGCTTCCAACATAAAGAGGTATAACATGTCAGCTGTTTATGAGCTATTTAGACAGTTGACTCAAATTTCAGCCTGTTTTTCTTTTTGGATTTGCTCCCATAGCGTTTGTCCAACCAAGGACAAACTACAAGGCAGCAGTTGTTTGAATTTATGTATATATATTTGGTTTGTTGGCCCCCAGCTAGCGAGTTTGATCTGCCCAGAGGTTTGAACTCTGAACTTTTGGGTTAGCAACCATGCGCTCTCTCGCATGACCACCATGGAAGATTTTAGGGGATAGAGATTTACTCTAGGGGTAGAGATTTACTCTAGGGGATAGAGATTTACTCTAGGGGATAGAGATTTACTCTAGGGGATAGAGATTTACTCTAGGGGATAGAGATTTACTCTAGGGGTAGAGATTTACTCTAGGGGATAGAGATTTACTCTAGGGGATAGAGATTTACTCTAGGGGATAGAGATTTACTCTAGGGGATAGAGATTTACTCTAGGGGATAGAGATTTACTCTAGGGGATAGAGATTTACTCTAGGGGATAGAGATTTACTCTAGGGGATAGAGATTTACTCTAGGGATAGAGATTTACTCTAGGGGATAGAGATTTACTCTAGGGATAGAGATTTACTCTAGGGGATAGAGATTTACTCTAGGGGATAGAGATTTACTCTAGGGGATAGAGATTTACTCTAGGGGATAGAGATTTACTCTAGGGGATAGAGATTTACTCTAGGGGATAGAGATTTACTCTAGGGGATAGAGATTTACTCTAGGGGATAGAGATTTACTCTAGGGGATAGAGATTTACTCTAGGGGATAGAGATTTACTCTAGGGGATAGAGATTTACTCTAGTGGAGAGAGATTTACTCTAGGGGATAGAGATTTACTCTAGGGGATAGAGATTTACTCTAGGGGATAGAGATTTACTTTAGGGGATAGAGATTTACTCTAGGGGATAGAGATTTACTCTAGGGGATAGAGATTTACTCTAGGGATAGAGATTTACTCTAGGGGATAGAGATTTACTCTAGGGGATAGAGATTTACTCTAGGGGATAGAGATTTACTCTAGGGGATAGAGATTTACTCTAGGGATAGAGATTTACTCTAGGGGATAGAGATTTACTCTAGGGGATAGAGATTTACTCTAGGGGATAGAGATTTACTCTAGGGGATAGAGATTTACTCTAGGGGATAGAGATTTACTCTAGGGGATAGAGATTTACTCTAGGGGATAGAGATTTACTCTAGGGGATAGAGATTTACTCTAGAGGATAGAGATTTACTCTAGGGGATAGAGATTTACTCTAGGGGATTGAGATTTACTCTAGGGGTAGAGATTTACTCTAGGGGATAGAGATTTACTCTAGGGGATAGAGATTTACTCTAGGGGATAGAGATTTACTCTAGGGGATAGAGATTTACTCTAGGGGATAGAGATTTACTCTAGGGATAGAGATTTACTCTAGGGGATAGAGATTTACTCTAGGGGATAGAGATTTACTCTAGGGGATAGAGATTTACTCTAGGGGATAGAGATTTACTCTAGGGGATAGAGATTTACTCTAGGGGATAGAGATTTACTCTAGGGGATAGAGATTTACTCTAGGGGATAGAGATTTACTCTAGGGGATAGAGATTTACTCTAGGGGATAGAGATTTACTCTAGGGGTAGAGATTTACTCTAGGGGATAGAGATTTACTCTAGGGGATAGAGATTTACTCTAGGGGATAGAGATTTACTCTAGGGGATAGAGATTTACTCTAGGGGTAGAGATTTACTCTAGGGGATAGAGATTTACTCTAGGGGATAGAGATTTACTCTAGGGGATAGAGATTTACTCTAGGGGATAGAGATTTACTCTAGGGGATAGAGATTTACTCTAGGGGTAGAGATTTACTCTAGGGGATAGAGATTTACTCTAGGGGATAGAGATTTACTCTAGGGGATAGAGATTTACTCTAGGGGATAGAGATTTACTCTAGGGGATAGAGATTTACTCTAGGGGATAGAGATTTACTCTAGGGGATAGAGATTTACTCTAGGGGATAGAGATTTACTCTAGGGGATAGAGATTTACTCTAGGGGATAGAGATTTACTCTAGGGGGTAGAGATTTACTTACGGTCGTTTTAGTGAATACAGATTGCGTTGGTTGTTTTGAGTTTATCAGTGTAAATAAATGAGACAGATACAGCGTTAAATAAAGTTATATAAAGGTACAATGTTAAATAAAGGTACAACAACACATGAATCTATAACATATTCGTCCCATGGGCTCCCAGTTCACTAAATGTGTTTGCGTTCGATTGTTCTGACAGATTTATTCGAATTCTTGGCCGAGCTAAACACATTTTTGGTATGTAGAATTCGGTCGTAAATAAACATTCGTCAGTTAACGCCAAAAATCTACTCCGCCCTCAACTGTCTTGCAGTCTTCGTGAAAAAAAGCGGGAAAGTTTGAGCTGTGCCAATATCGGCTGCTAGAATGGACGTGGAAACAATTAGCAGACACGTGATATCTGTAACTTTAGATTGGTGTTTTCTAATTAAAGGATTATAATACAGAACTCAAGATGAAAAGTTAATCAACCTGATAGACAGAGTTTACTATACACTGATATGAGGTTTTTTTGTGTGGTTATTTTACAAAACACAAAACTAAGCCCACCGTAGTATTTTTCGCATCGTCAAAAAATGTAGGTGGTTTGATTGGATGAAATAGTTCATTAGGCGAAACCAGATGTAGGTCAGTAGCAAATCAGGTCTATACGGTTAGGTCTAATTTATTCAAACTTATCCTGATTGGCTGGAGAGGTCGTAGGGCATAATATGTTGTGGCGGTTGGTGAGTGCAGGTCTAGTAGAGCTTGCGATTAGGTATACACATTTAAAATATTTTTAAAAAAAATGTAAACTGCTACACCTTAGAGTAAGTTCACCATTAAAGCAGTTTTATTCCCATAATTCAGAATCTACAAACACTGTGGGTGTAGCTTTCTTATCTGTCCATCATAATTTGTTGTTACGAATCAATTGGTCAATATTAGGTCGAGTTAGTGCTTACACCAAAACGTGAGCTTAAGGAAATCGGCTTGGTTTGACCCCCCCCCCCCCCCATTTAATATGCGGGTGTATTTTTATATTTAAACAACATACATTTTTAGTAACACCGTTTTGTGTGGTTAGTGAACATGTTAGTTTTTGTTGGTTGTAATAGGATAAAATAGGTTGCATACATCCGTCGTTGTTTTAAAATACATCTAGACAGGTTTGTTATGTATACTGTAAGAATTATACCATACTCAGAAGATGAGACTATACGCTAAGATTATTATGTCCCTTCTTTAACGTTTATGTCCCTTATTTATACGAGGTTTCGTGTGACGGCCTTGGGTAATTATGTCTGTTTCGATTTACTGATTACAATTTTGTCTGGATCTGAACCAAAAAATCGTTAGTCCTTGTCCGTGTTTAGACAAAATATTTCTCCTCTCATTACCTAGGCAATATATTATAGCCTTGTTTACTAAACAAACAAAATTAATGATGATGTGTGATAATTTTGTTCTAAGCAAGCTTTCACCGACGTATAACAAAGAACGATGAGGGACGTAGAACTACATCAAGGAATGTTTTAGAGCTTGTGAAATCTGAACCAATTTAGCGGCGGATCCTCACATGCTAGAGATGGGATTAAGGGAGGAGATAGGCACGGCTAAACGTGCTTGGTTGTATGCTGACGTCTATTCACACTCGGATTTAGAGCTCGTGGTTTTAATCGCAAGATGCTCCATAAAATATCGTATCCCCATTCAACGATTAAGCTAGAGAATAGAATTTCGTATGTTTACTTATATAGGGTATATATATATATATATATATATATATATATATATATATATATATATATATATGTATATATACATACACATGCATATACATATATTTTGTGGGTATGTATATATATTTATATGTATATGTATACATAAATATATGTATATTTTTAAATAAATAAATATATATATATATATATATATATATATATATATATATATATATATATATATATATATATATATATACATACATACATATATATATATATATATATATATATATATATATATATATATATATATATATATATATATATATATATGCGTGATTGTATCTTTTACAAATAAATAAAGCCATTTAGATAGAATGAAATAGAGTTAGGCTCATTTGTTGATGTCTCTACAATCACGTGAGCCCATGAGCCACCCATGAGCCCTACATGAGCCGCCTAACTATCTTGGCGTGGCGATGAATGTGAAAGCTGTGAAATGGCGGCTATTATTTTAATACCGTGTCTCAAGCAACGCCAGGTCTGGGGATAGAGTGGGGGTGGGGATCAGGGGTGGGGGTGGGGCTAGATTGTCATTAAAGTGTGAGCAGGGTAAAACGATGTTAAATCCTGACGGCAAGGGTGTGGTGAGGGGTTGTGGGGTGGCGAGGGGTTGTGGGGTGGCGAGGGCTGGGGGAGCGGGTGATGAACGCGGCAATCAGTGTAATAAATCTGATATTGTCCGCGCGCTCGTTACGTGCACGTTGAGATAATATCTGGTGAGCAGAGCAATTTGACGTCCTAATTAATGCAAGGAATTTATTTTTCTGGAGTCAGCGATCTTTGCCTCCTTGTTTAGTGTAGTGTTCGGGTACTTGTGTTATATGTCGGTGTTTAAACCTGTTTAGTGTAGTGTTCGGGTACTTTGTTATATGTCGGTGTTTAAACTTGTTTAGTGTAGTGTTCGGGTACTTGTGTTATATGTCGGTGTTTAAACCTGTTTAGTGTAGTGTTCGGGTACTTTGTTATATGTCGGTGTTTAAACTTGTTTAGTGTAGTGTTCGGGTACTTGTGTTATATGTCGGTGTTTAAACTTGTTTAGTGTAGTGTTCGGGTATTTGTGTTATATGTCGGTGTTTAAACTTGTACTGTTTCGTTTTCGGGTAATTTAGTACATGTCGTTATTTAAACATGTTTTGTGTAGTATTTGGGTACTTTTTTACATGTCGGTATTTAAACATGTTTTGTGTAGTGTTTGGGTACTTTTTTACATGTCGGTATTTAAACATGTTTTGGGTGTTACGTTGTATGTTTCCGATGTTAATGTTGGTTCGATGTTATGACGTCACTATGTGTGAGAACTTTTGTATCACAATATATTGCGTCATTGTATTGTTGGTCTGTAATGTGTTGACAAAGTACTTTTGTCGTTGAATTTGTATTTGACGTAAAAATCGATATGTATCGGAATAAGAATGGCTGTCTTCTTGTATGGGGTTTCCTTTGTTTATCGCTTTACTTGCACTGTACACTAACAACTTTTTTTTAAAATTAATTTTAAAATGTGTGTTTTATTTTTCCCATCAATCAACAGAAAAAATAGTGAAAAGTAATTTTCATATGATGTTACCTCTGCGAATACTAACAAAATAGTTATGCGTTGCGATTTTATAAAATAATTTTTCAGTTTATATTTTTAAATGATGATTTGGAATATATTCTTTTTGAATGTTTAATCAATATTGATGAACGTCAAATATAATAGCGATGTTTTGAAGCGATACATTTTAAAACAATTGGCCTTTTATACTCGGGAATGATGTATGCTTGTGGCTAAGATATATGGAAATATACGCGGTCTTGCACATTAAATATTTTATCAAGTTTAAAATGTTCGGCTACCCCACCAGCTCCTTTACTTTAGAGAGGTTAAAAGTATGAGGTAGAATATAACCGGTTGACAAATAAGTTTTTTAGTTGTATAGATCTAGGGGAAAAAAATACCCAGCAATCAACTAAACAGCATTATTAGACAATGCAAATCATCGTCCTTAACATGACCTCAGCGGATTTTCCCGAAAAGTATTTTTTCCCTGTGTTTGTCTGATGAAGCTTGCAGTGTAATCACGTTAAGTAGAATTTTCAGGGTTTTCCCAAAAAATAAATCAATGTAAAAAAAAACGGACTCATTTCCGACAAATTTTGCCTAGAAACCTTTTACTAAAATATGCGTGGATGGTACTATTAAATCACGAATTCCCTCTATTGTTGCACGTATTATATTGTTTTATTTTTAAAATTGTCTCTTCCTAAATTCCCGGAGGTATAGCTGTTCCTTCTTGATACAATTTAAACTCGATTTTTTTACCCAGAGTTAGCTCCCAGGGAGAGTTGAGTCCCCTGCCGTATCACGGAATGCGTGGAAGTGCAAGTGGTCGCTTCTATTTAGTTCAGTGCGAGTAGGTTTTTTTTTTCTGGCACATGGAAGTCACACACGAGGGGATAGCGAGTGATGGAACTCTATGAGGGATTATTGCTTCGTTCTCAGACTTGTATGCTGGGATTGGAGATAGGAGGGGGTGCGATATGAAGAGCATATGCGAGCGATTTGAATTTGATTGTAGCGTTCCATGTTTTTGGGGTGTCTGCTCTTTATTGCACGGTGAGTTTCAGATTAGATTTTTTGGGGGGCTTTGATAAGGTCGAGTGGGTGTTATGTCGGGGGCGGAGGGGGGGGGGGGGGTAACAGTTTATTAAAATTATTTATTTGCCCGAGAGTAAACGTATTGGTTTATGTGGATTGCGTAAATGATTGTTGTAGAATAGGGGTTTTCAACTTGATTGTTTTTCTATTTAGTCTTCAGTGATATCGAATGAGGACAGCAAACGTCTTCTTAGGAAATATTACCTAGCTTAGATGACGTGTAAAATGTGATTAATGTGGTATGTGGTGTAGTATTACAGAATAGTTCATGAACTGGATCCCATTCTCTGAGCTGAAGACCAAATTAGGGTCAGTAGTGTGATATTTTAGAACCGTTGATGAAGTAGATCCCATTTTCTGAGCCTAAAGTGCAGCTTGGATGTTGCGTACTTTTTGTTGGGGGTCGGGATTGACCGTAATTGGATGGATAATGGGGGTCGGATAGAGTAGGGGGGGTGGGTTGTGTTACATTTATAATTCATGCTTTAGATTAGCCAAATAGAACTCCGACGAGACCTAATTATTTCAGTCAATTAGGTACTTTGTTTTGTGTTGGTCAATTAGGTACTTTGTTTTGTGTTGGTCAATTAGGTACTTTGTTTTATGTTGGTCAATTAGGTACTTTGTTTTGTGTTGGTCAATTAGGTACTTTGTTTTGTGTTGGTCAATTAGGTACTTTGTTTTGTGTTGGTCAATTAGGTACTTTGTTTTGTGTTGGTCAATTAGGTACTTTGTTTTGTGTTGGTCAATTAGGTACTTTGTTTTGTGTTGGTCAATTTGGTACTTTTTTGTGTTGGTCAATTAGGTACTTTGTTTTATGTTGGTCAATTAAGCACCGTGTTTCTGTTTGTCCGTCGATAGCCAGAATATATATCCTGGCCTGTAGGTATGCTGGCCAAACTATCCGATAGCCAGTCCATTTCCTGGTCAATATATTAGTTACATTATATAATAGCCTATGGTCAAATCATAAGCTATGGAGATCGATCGTTCACCAATTCAAAGCTGACCAATCGAATATAGTTTGTATCCTGGGTTAGGGTTGTGCGTTCTCGCCTGTCACTACGTGTTGAAGCAAGTCCAACATTTTTATTTTGGCTCACTGACCCGTATTAGGGGAAAGTGTGTGTGTGGGGGGGGGGGGGCTTATAATTTATTCACATGTGATGATGGTGTGACGTTTCAACACGTTTGTCTTGAGAAAACATCCAAGCAGGCTATCGACTCGGCCATCTCAATTCCGTCTTAACAATCAGAAACCAAACACTTCCGAGAAAGGGGGGGGGGGGGGGCATGAAAAGGGGGAGCCAGCCCAAACAAAGTTCTAGAACACTTGAATGATTTCTCACGTGAAATCTCCATTTAATCAATGGCTTCCGCGCGGCATTCTTTGTGCGCACGGAAACTTTATCGTGCATAATCATTTAATCTCCGATATAATCACTGATTACGGCGTGGTGCTGGTTGGCACACAAACACTTGCAAACGTAGAGGGTGGAATAAAATATTGAGTGTTGGGTAGAAGGTGAAGGGGTTGGGGGTTGGGGGAGGTCCGGGGGGGGGGGGTGAGTGTACGTTGTTGCAGGTGGACTTGGTACACGCGCTTTATGCAATAAGTGTATGTAATGAATGCAGCTAGTGAAATGTAGACGTAGAAATTATTTCTATAATGACATGGGACGGAGTGGTCTAGCGGTAGAGAGCTGGACTGCTAACCCGAGCCTCGAGTTCGAATCCGGGTTCAAGTCAGTAGACAGTCCCTGAGCCCACCCAACTCTGATGGGTACCTAACTACCGTTAGGGAAAGTAAAGGCGGCCGGGCATAGTGCTGACCACACTATCTCTTCATATGCCGAGGTCACAGAAACAAGTGAACTCTACTTCACTTGCCCCATAGACTGTCAGGTTTGAAAGGGAAACTTTTTTTATTATTATTATAATTACATGTGTCAAATTACCTAAAAATAAAATTGAAAAATGCACCCGTTACAATTAGGACTAAATTGGAACATATAATTATATATATATATATATATATATATATATATATATATATATATATATATATATATATATATATATATATATATATATATATATATATATATATATATATGTGTGTGTGTGTGAGAGAGAGAGAGAGATTGTGTGAGTGTGGTGTGCTCAGGCTGAAATTAAGAGTGTGAAATAACGAAGAGCAAAGGGAGAATACTTCTAAAGTACTGCTAAAGGGAAGTAACTTCTGCTGTTAAAGATGGTTGAATGTCGAGATGATGACAACTTTGTTGTATGGAGGGCATGGTGTGTAGGGGGCCTACTGCTATTTTTAAAACAAATGTGTGGAACCCAAATACTTATTCTAAACTTCAATCCTAAGAATAGGTCGGTCTTATTTGTAATTGTAAGCACAGTTAAAAACTTTAGATGTAAACACATCCCTAAACAATTTGATTTCTTCCATCGATCGATTAGTGGTGTGATGTTTCTGTTTCGGATCTATGTATAAGTAAATTACCTTAAATGAAAGAGAGCAGGCTACAAGTAAGAAAGAAATATTACTATTGTAAATCTGTATCAGTCCTCACAAGCCGATGATGAAAACTGTAATACTAAAGCGAACACACAACTGACGCTGTAATTACATGTCTGAAGCAAAAAAAAAAAAAAAAAAAAACTAAAAAAAAAACAAACCCTGACCAAGTATGTCCTTTTCTATAACCAGTTTGTAAGCAGACATTGGTAAATTAATGAAATCTTGAAAAGTGTGTTGGTCCTTGGTGGCCGATTTGCCTTGAAAAAAAAAACGCTGTCTTTGTTAAGAACTATGATGAGGGAACTACAGACAAGCCTTATGGTCATGCATTAGTTGCAGGTGTTGACAGATACCCCAGGAAAGTAACAAGAAGCAGAGTTCTTCCAGGCATCTCTTCGGGGGGGGGGGGGGAGCTAAGCACCCCCCGAAATTTTTTTACCGCCCCCCCCCCCCGAACGAAATGAAATTTAAATTTATATAATTTATATAGAAAATATATACTTTTAACAGTGTCCGCCCCTCCCCCCCACGAAGAAAGGCTATCCCCCCCCCCCCCCGAAAATTTCAAGTGCCCCCCCCCCCCCCCCCCCCCCGGAGAAAAAAGTCTGGAAGAAACACTGACAAGAAGCATGGGTAAAAAGAAACTTAAACAGAGATCTAAAGTCAAGCCTTTTGTGAAAGTTTACAACTTCAATCACCTTATGCCAACCAGATATTCAGTTGATATCAACTTTGAAAAGAAGGTGGTCAACAAAGATGTCTTTAGAGATCCAGCTCTAAAAAGGAAAGCCAGGAGAGAAGTGAAAGCCAAAATGTGAAGAGAGGTACAAGACTGGTAAACATAATTGGTTTTTCCAGAAATTTCGATCCTAATTGGTTCTCTGCATTAAATTATCTCATGCAAAAAAATAAAAAAATAAAGCCTAACACTGAACTCAAATGAAACCGTGTATTACGGTACGCCTAAGCTAACAGTACGAAAAAATAAATCATTCTTCAATGAATACGTCACACGCATGCGCATTCAACCATAATCTTGTGGCCATTTCGGGTCAGTAGTTTCATTTCTAGTTCAAATCGAAACCCTGAAAAAAAAGACATTAAAAAAGGAGACGGTATAAAAATTATGTATAAAAAACCCGTAAAAATAGTCATACTCTTTATGTTTTAGAGCTGTTTCTATTTTCTTTCCTTATTTTAATTCCGCCCTCGTCAATGCAAGACTAATTATACCTATAGAATGTGGTATAGATTTTCGTTAACACTTCCCTTTGGCCCAGTGTATCTAACGTACGGTTCAGCTAGGGCTTTCAAACAGTGGGGAGGGAGGGTTGGGGGCGGGCTGGGCCCAGCAAGACAATAGCCTCGATCTGAATAGCACCAGGAGTATGAACAGTTGAAAACGAGGCTGTTCCCGTTTCCGGTGTGGGTGTGATGGTCAGTTTATTACTAGGCCATGATTTGATATGTAATTAAGGATTTTTTTTTTTAAATTTAATTAATCAGAAAGAAATTGTATCTAAAATTCAAATACAATTTGCGGGGATGGGAAGAAGAGGGTTAATTATTCAAGTGGTGTTTACCTCGAGATATTTCCTTGATTGCTGGGAAGTGATCAATTATTGAGGGAAGATGGCGGGGTATAAGCCACGTGATCTGTTCTTAATAATGGGAGCGGAAATAAATTAAATTAGGTTCTATTTTTAGACGTGCGTTTAACCTGCGTGTACTTCAGCTGGCAACTTTTGTGGGCTTTCTAAAAAATGTGGGCTTTTGTGGGCTTTTTTTTACATAATCTTGTGGGCTGTGTATACACATGTATGGTCTTCTCATAAAGATAAGGCATTTGTTATAAACATGGATATTGTGAAAAACATAGATTGTACTTAATCCTGTGGGCTTTGTGTAGGTAGACAAACATCTGGGCATTTGTACACTAACAAGGGCTTTGTTTTTTGTTTTTTTTAGAAATGCCCACAATCTATTATTAGCATGATGTACAGCAACTGTGTACACTCGCTAAAGCTCGGGTTTGAAGATGTACATGTGTCATGTCTATTATTAGCATGATGTACAGCAACTGTGTACACTCGCTAAAGCTCGGGTGTGAAGATGTACATGTGTCCAGTCTATTATTAGCATGATGTACAGCAACTGTGTACACTCGCTAAAGCTCGGGTGTGAAGGTGTACATGTGGCTACCATGCCCAGCCCACTTTATCCCTACTTCTGATCGATTCTTCTACCTCCTCTTTAATCGGAGTATAGCGCGGATTTTTTTTTTATGTTCGCTACAACAGACTCAGCTAGTCATGAAAGGTTAATAATAGGTAGGTATGTAACATGGGGTGGGGGGTGGGGGTGGGAGGGGAGTGTCAGATCTGTAGGGAGTACATGTTTATACACGTGGAGGGGTAAAAAGGGGAAGGGGTAAAGTGGGGCGGGGTAGGGTGAGTTTAAAAATAGGTATTTCTGTTAGGTGTGCTCACGTTAATCAATAGACTGATATTATTGATTAGGTTAGGGTTTGGGTCTGAGAGTAATGTTGAGCTAGGGTAAAAGTTGTCGTTGCCAAATGACGTTACGCTCATAGGGGTCGGTAGTTATGAGTTGTAGGCCTAATAAGGGTACGTGCATGATAAAGTGCGTGTATGTGTGTGTGTTGGGGGGGGGTTATATGTGTGTGTTTGGGGGGGGGGGGGGGGGTTGGGTTATATATGTGTGTGGGCGGAGGGGGGGTATTAGTCTCAAATTGAGATACTTTCAATATGGAAGGACGCTAAAGAAAAATAAAGTGTAAATGATGCATTAGTTCACCAAAAAATTAAGATCCAATTTCGGGTAGAATAAATGGAACAGAGTAAAACTAGGCCAAAATTTCACCAGATGACCTTTTGTTGTATTAAAAAAAAAGACACGGGAAAAGATAATGGAAGAATAGAAAATTGCTGGAGAAATTGGAATAAAAGAAATATTTCCATCTTTGGGTTTAGCCCAACAAGGGGCCGCAAATCTGAGCTGACTGGGGAGGTAACTCGAGTGTGGCTGTTACTTTAACCAGCCCGTCTCCCCCAATCTTCTTCTCACGGGTCTATGTGAAATACGCGCGATGAGGAAATGACCGGGGGGGGGGGGGGAGAGGGGGTATTTTTGGGGGTGAGGAGAGTTTTAATTTAGGAGAATAGTTTGTGTTATATTTTTCAAAAAAATTGTTTTTCGTCATCCGGGTTGCATTTATTTATTTTGTGTAATTGAAGGCCGAGGTCAAGGCCATTTTTTGAATTATGTACAAACGGGAGTAGGGGAGAGGCGATTTTGTTTTGTTTTAGTTATCTGAATTCTTGGCACCGCCTCGCAGGAAAAGCGTAGAACAGTAGAATTAAGAGGTTAAGATTAGTTTAACGTCAATGTTAGATTAAATGTACTCAAGTAAAGTTCCCAAAAGTTTAAGGCTGAATTTTTTAGTAATTTTTTTAAGTAATTGAAAGATTGTGTATATTTATATATTAAAGTGTAGATTTTTACCGATATGGTTATGGTAGGTTCTAGACATTATGTTGGGTTATGTCAACAGCTAATCTAGAAAAGCTCAAAATTTTAATGGTTAATTGTCAGAAATGTCGCGTCGTAGCCCTAATGTTACAATTTGTTGTGTCGTAGCCTTAATGTTACAATTTTTCATGTCGTAGTCCAAATGTTACAACTTCAAGTCGTTATTCCCAATCAATGAGAGGGAGTACTTATTCATTAAGTTCGTGTAATTCGACTTCCCATGTTAAAAAAAATCCTGCCGTCTGCTAAAGTTCAGAAAGTTTGAACCGTCTCCCGAATTTCGTGAAGTTCGTAGAGGCTCCTCAACTTGGGGAAATCCATACCGGCTGTCCTAAGTTTGGAAAGTTCGTACCGGCTTATCCGTCCTTCACCTTGAGAAGCTCGCCCAGACAGCTTTGGCATTGAGACAATTGGATAAAATGTCCAACTCTCGTGGCGTTTACTTAGCGAGACTTCAGCGAGGGTAGGGAGACAAACGGACGATTAATGGCTAGTATTTCATGGGCTTATTTTCATCCCATTTTTACCCAATTTTTTTACTGGAAGAGCTACTGAGATACGACAATGCAAATGATTATCTTTTCTTTCCTGTTTCTTCTACAAACTAATGTCAGTACGTCATTTTTTTGTGTGGCGATTTTATTTGCAATTACTCATATGTTCATCTTTCTATGTTATTACACAATAGTGCGTTGTTTGCTCCTTGAAAGATGAAAAAAGTTTATTATTCCTTTCGCAGGCATGGATGATAGACCTCAGATGTTTACATAAGGGGATTTGGTTTGAGCTCTAATCCTAACCGAACTACATATACTTACACTACTGATTCTAATTATGCAGCTAAATACATACCGTACTACATCTAATTATGCAACTAAATGCATACCGTACTAATCTAATTATGCTACTAAATGCATACCGTAGTACTACATTTAATAATGCAACTAAATGCATACCGTACTACATCTAATTATGCAACTAAATGCATAACGTACTACATCTAATTATGCTACTAAGTGCATAAGGTATTTATTGAATGAATGTGGAAGTTAGGATGGGGGGGGGGGGGTGATGCAGATATTGAATGAATGTGTAAGTTCGGGTCTATACTGTGTAGAATTCTGTGACAGACCTTCATGAAATGTCCGCTTTGTTTCATCAAAACAACAGTTTTTTTTTCTTTTCGCTGAGTTCTTTGAGACATTTTGTGTATTATAAAAAAAAAAAATGGCACGAGGATTAAGTCCTGACAACACGAGACATAAAAATGTTGTTTCAGATGAGCACATAAATCGATGTAGAGGGAAACAAAATATAAGTCGGAGCGGCATCGATCTATCGATGTAGAGGGAAACAAAATATAAGTCGGAGCGGCATCGATCTATCGATGTAGAGGGAAACAAAATATAAGTCGGAGCGGCATCGATCTATCGATGTAGAGGGAAACAAAATATAAGTCGGAGCAGCATCGATCTATCGATGTAGAGGGAAACAAAATATAAGTCGGAGCGGCATCGATCTATCGATGTAGAGGGAAACAAAATATAAGTCGGAGCGGCATCGATCTATCGATGTAGAGGGAAACAAAATATAAGTCGGAGCGGCATCGATCTATCGATGTAGAGGGAAACAAAATATAAGTCGGAGCGGCATCGATCTATCGATGTAGAGGGAAACAAAATATAAGTCGGAGCGGCATCGATCTATCGATGTAGAGGGAAACAAAATATAAGTCGGAGCGGCATCGATCTATCGATGTAGAGGGAAACAAAATATAAGTCGGAGCGGCATCGATCTATCGATGTAGAGGGAAACAAAATATAAGTCGGAGCGGCATCGATCTATCGATGTAGAGGGAAACAAAATATAAGTCGGAGCGGCATCGATCTATCGATGTAGAGGGAAACAAAATATAAGTCGGAGCGGCATCGATCTATCGATGTAGAGGGAAACAAAATATAAGTCGGAGCGGCATCGATCTATCGATGTAGAGGGAAACAAAATATAAGTCGGAGCGGCATCGATCTATCGATGTAGAGGGAAACAAAATATAAGTCGGAGCGGCATCGATCTATCGATGTAGAGGGAAACAAAATATAAGTCGGAGCGGCATCGATCTATCGATGTAGAGGGAAACAAAATATAAGTCGGAGCGGCATCGATCTATCGATGTAGAGGGAAACAAAATATAAGTCGGAGCGGCATCGATCTATCGATGTAGAGGGAAACAAAATATAAGTCGGAGCGGCATCGATCTATCGATGTAGAGGGAAACAAAATATAAGTCGGAGCGGCATCGATCTATCGATGTAGAGGGAAACAAAATATAAGTCGGAGCGGCATCGATCTATCGATGTAGAGGGAAACAAAATATAAGTCGGAGCGGCATCGATCAATCGATGTAGAGGGAAACAAAATATAAGTCGGAGCGGCATCGATCTATCGATGTAGAGGGAAACAAAATATAAGTCGGAGCGGCATCGATCTATCGATGTAGAGGGAAACAAAATATAAGTCGGAGCGGCATCGATCTATCGATGTAGAGGGAAACAAAATATAAGTCGGAGCGGCATCGATCTATCGATGTAGAGGAAAACAAAATATAAGTCGGAGCGGCATCGATCTATCGATGTAGAGGGAAACAAAATATAAGTCGGAGCGGCATCGATCTATCGATGTAGAGGGAAACAAAATATAAGTCGGAGCGGCATCGATCTATCGATGTAGAGGGAAACAAAATATAAGTCGGAGCGGCATCGATCTATCGATGTAGAGGGAAACAAAATATAAGTCGGAGCGGCATCGATCTATCGATGTAGAGGGAAACAAAATATAAGTCGGAGCGGCATCGATCTATCGATGTAGAGGGAAACAAAATATAAGTCGGAGCGGCATCGATCTATCGATGTAGAGGGAAACAAAATATAAGTCGGAGCGGCATCGATCTATCGATGTAGAGGGAAACAAAATATAAGTCGGAGCGGCATCGATCTATCGATGTAGAGGGAAACAAAATATAAGTCGGAGCGGCATCGATCTATCGATGTAGAGGGAAACAAAATATAAGTCGGAGCGGCATCGATCTATCGATGTAGAGGGAAACAAAATATAAGTCGGAGCGGCATCGATCTATCGATGTAGAGGGAAACAAAATATAAGTCGGAGCGGCATCGATCTATCGATGTAGAGGGAAACAAAATATAAGTCGGAGCGGCATCGATCTATCGATGTAGAGGGAAACAAAATATAAGTCGGAGCGGCATCGATCTATCGATGTAGAGGGAAACAAAATATAAGTCGGAGCGGCATCGATCTATCGATGTAGAGGGAAACAAAATATAAGTCGGAGCGGCATCGATCTATCGATGTAGAGGGAAACAAAATATAAGTCGGAGCGGCATCGATCTATCGATGTAGAGGGAAACAAAATATAAGTCGGAGCGGCATCGATCTATCGATGTAGAGGGAAACAAAATATAAGTCGGAGCGGCATCGATCTATCGATGTAGAGGGAAACAAAATATAAGTCGGAGCGGCATCGATCTATCGATGTAGAGGGAAACAAAATATAAGTCGGAGCGGCATCGATCTATCGATGTAGAGGGAAACAAAATATAAGTCGGAGCGGCATCGATCTATCGATGTAGAAGGAAACAAAATATAAGTCGGAGCGGCATCGATCTATCGATGTAGAGGGAAACAAAATATAAGTCGGAGCGGCATCGATCTATCGATGTGTGTGTCGTCTTTAGCCAGCGCTGTTGGTATTTTCGTTTCCCTTTTCATGCCGAGGTTTAAAAGAGCTTTATCGTGCATGCTTTTATGTTAAGTCACTGTGGTATTAAAAGGTGGGGGTGGGGGAGAGGGGGGGGGGGGCTTACTTCTGCATGATTTGTGACGTGGTAGGAGAAGAGGCATTCGATTCTTTTACATCCTTACTTCTGCATCAGTGTGCTTAGCCACTGTGATGTTATCGCCCTGTATGTTGGTTTTTTACAACATAAAAACAGGCTGGAGTTTGGTTGTAAAAATGTGATTAAATAATTAATTATGTAAAATGTGTTTTTTTTTTTTTTTTTTTTTTTTTTTGTAGCGATGTTGGTAGTTAAGAACTAATGGGTTCATACAAGTGGATGTGAATCGATGGTCTGAATATAAGACGTACTGGCGAATAACTTGATTGTTCAATTCACTTGTTTGTTGAGTTTATTCATAACAGTCGGACGAAGGCGTTGGGTCTTCTTCTTCTTTTTCTTCGTTTTTAATTTTAGTCTTGGAAAGGATTCCCTCCAACACAATTAAATATACGTGTCAACTGGTTATGCGCCATTGCGGCCTTTATCTCTGATTTCAGCCTGCTTTTCTTTTTGGATTTGCTTTCATAGCCTTTGTCCAACCAAGAACAAACTACAAGGCAGCACTTGTTTCATTTTAGAGTTGTCTCTCCTAGAAGAGTGACTGTCCCTAGCTAACGATCCTCATCTGTCCCAGGGTTCAAACTCGAGACTTTTCGGTTTAGCAACCATGCGCTTTACCGACTCGACCACTCCGATCCCGGCGTTGGGTCGAAACACAAGTTCTTATACAGGGGAGGATGGTGGTGGTGGGATGGACCTTTGACTTTCACTAGAATCTAAGAAATGTTAATGTTGAAGTAGACAGACCTGTATATATGGAGTAGCTCTAAGTCAGTTGTTGTAACGACTAGCAATTCTGTTTTTATAATTTTTTTCGTGCGCGATTTTCCCCCCCAAAAAGTGATTACTTTATAGTAAGATAGCTTCGTGCGGATACTTCAAATCTTGAGTTTCATTCAATAACAAAATCGACGGCAATATTTTCACTCAATTTCCGTTATTACGTCATAACTTCTGCAATTGAAACCGAGGCAGTGAAATAAGATTTTTAAAAAATGATACCCGATTTTTTGTTATCGTCTGCAATAAATATTGAAACAATGTGCGGTCTTAAAAATTCATTATCTAACTCTTACAACTGAACTGGTGGAACTGTCAACAATAGATCTGCAACAATGGAATAGTTGACCCAGACGACCATGTCACGTGGTTAAAAATAACACCACGTTTCCCGGAAGTTGCGCAACCACGCGTCAATAAAAACCTACTAAATGAAATTTACGCCGGAAAACAAAAGTCACTTTTCAAAGGGATTGATGTACATTTCATTAAAGGCGAAGTTAATTGCGCGCGTTATTTTCTCTTGTTTGCCCAGCCTAGCAGTACAGCGCGGTTTTTATTGTTGACAAACAGTTATGGCGCGTTAAATCTCTTATCGGGATTCCCCAATGGCAATCGGGATTTTCCGAACAAAAGCAAACACAAATAAATCTCTCCGATAATTTTGTTGAAATATTAACTTAGAATCCATTTATTATCGAAGCGTTGCATGTTTTTGCCCGTGTTACCTAATTAAAAGGTTAAGCTGCGTTTTTACTATGTCCGTTTTATTTATTTGAGCCAATTTTTTGTCCTAAATTCTATCAAGCAGCTGACATTTAAAAAATTAATTTGTAGATTTGTTTGTTTTTGCCGCGTTTTCTTGTATCTATACAAACAAAGAGACGCACCCCGGGGGAGCTGGAATTGACGTCTGCTGACCCGCGGAGGGGATGAAGTGTTAAATCGTGGAGCCAATGGGATGAAAGAACACAGTGAACCGTTTTTTTTTAAACATTTGCATTTTACATTATCTAGATTACACGAGCCCGTGGTCAAAGTAAAGTGGCGTAAGCTATTCAAACGGAAAATCCCGATTTCGAGAGCGGGGGTTTATTTACTGTGGGGGGAGAAACAAGGGAACAATTTCGTCCACGGAGCTGTTAAGTTCAGCGGATTATCGCCCTTGACTTCTTTTTTTTTTCTCTGTCGGGTGTTTAGGGGCGAGCACACATGACCCCGCCTGTTGTAGATGACAAATGTTTGTGGGGCGCTGGGGTGCGGGGGGGGGGGGGCGCCGGTTGTGTGAGACCAAATTAAGGTCAGTGTGTGGAAAAGAACGTTTTTTTTTAAAAGACAGGTTGTGTGGTGATGGCGTGTGGCTTTCATTTACTTACAGCGGTGGTGTCAGCTATAAATAACGCAGCGAGAAAAAGCCTTGAACCGGTTTAATCGTCCGGCTGGGGCACTTATATCCGGCCGACGCCGGCTTTTGGAAAGTTTCTCAACGTTTAAAAAGTTTCGACTCCGATTGTACGACGCAAGTTTTGTCTCAACCGACTCTCTGACTCCTGGTATTTGTGGGCGTTGATTGTCTGGCTACATTAAGTGCTCATTAATTAATTTTTTGTGTAGCAAAGGACCTCAAAGGTTCTAGGTAAACCATTGTATGATTACATTTAATTGGCGGAAACACATTAACATGTTCGTTAGACTTTGAACCCAACGTTACAAATACTCACCATGCTATTCTCTATTCCACGATTACTCATTCATTGGTCTAGATTTCCTGTGCTGTAGTCTTTGAGCCTGCCACCCCGAACTTTGAAAAACCTTGTCCCCCTCCACCCAACTTTGACTTCTTCCCTCCCCCCCCCCCCCCCTTTGAGTGTTGAGCTTTCAAACACCGAACGGTAAACCAACCTCCAACTATGAAATTTTAAACTTACCCCTCCCCGTCCTCTTTTACTGTCTCCGCCACCCTTCCCCCGTTTTTAGAACGTTAAACTCCCGATACATTAAACCTTAACCTCCAACCCTTCATCGATATATATTAAACCTTAACACACAACCCCCCCCCCCGATATACTAAACTTTAACACACAATCCCCCCCCCCCCACCCACACACACACCGATAGAATGAAAAATAACCCTAGATACTCAAGCCATAACACCAGTGGCGTAGCGAGGTCTGGTGTCACCCGGTGCGGCACTTAATGGTGTCACCCCCCCCCCCCACCCCGAGGAATATTGACCCTTCCCGGGAACAAACGTTCAAATTTTTTTGATTTGCACCCCCCCTCAAACTTTTTATTTGCACCCCCGCCCCCCCCCCCCCCCCCATCGCTACGCCTCTGCACAACACCAACACATATTGAACCTTAACCCCCGAACTTTGAGCCTTGACCTCCCAACCTTTGACCCCTAACACTTCGAGTACACGTCCCCACTTGTCAATCTGCTAGTACGGAACCATCTCGGTACACAGAGATTATTAACATTCAAGTCAAACGTTCGATCTGTCAGTGATCGATATGTGCATGCGACCGGTGAATGCAGATACAAGTTATAAATTAATCATGAAGTAGATTGGAGATATAAATTAATCATAAAGCAGTTAGATTTATAACATGATGGTAGAGTAATACACGTTTGGGTGGGGATGAAAAGATGATAAAGAACTTGATGTATGTTTTGATTTAGGTTTGAGTAGGGTTTGATGTAGGGTTTGAGTGAGGGTTTGAGGTAGGTTTTGAGTTAGGTTTTCATGCAGGGTTTGAGTTAGGTTTCGATGTAGGGTTTGATTTAGGTTTTTTTCATGTAGGGTTTGAGTTAGGTTTCGATGTAGGGTTTAAGGTAGGTTTTGATGTGGGGTTTGAGTTAGGTTTTGATGTAGGCTTTAAGGTAGGTTTTGATGTGGGTTTGAGGTAGGTTTTGATGTAGGCTTTAAGGTAGGTTTTGATGTGGGTTTGAGGTGGGTTTTGAATTAGGTTTTGAGTTAGGTTTCAATGTAGTGTTTGAATTAGGTTTTGATGTAGGGTTAGAGTTAGGTTTTGATGTAGGGTTTGATGTAGGGTTTGAGTTAGGTTTTGATGTAGGGTTTGATGTTGGGTTTGAGTTAGGTTTTGATGTAGGGTTTGATGTAGGGTTTGAGTTAGGTTTTGATGTTGGGTTTGATGTAGGGTTTGAGTTAGGTTTTGATGTTGGGTTTGATGTAGGGTTTGAGTTAGGTTTTGATGTTGGGTTTGATGTAGGGTTTGAGTTAGGTTTTGATGTTGGGTTTGATGTAGGGTTTGATGTAGGGTTTGAGTGGGGGTTTGATGTCGGGTTTGATGTAGGGTTTGAGTGGGGGTTTGAGTGGGGGTTAGAATTAGGGTTTGATGTAGGGTTTGATGTAGGGTTTGATGTCGGGTTTGATGTAGGGTTTGAGTGGGGGTTTGAGTGGGGGTTAGAATTAGGGTTTGATGTAGGGTTTGATTTAGGGTTTGATGTAGAGTTTGATGTAGGGTTTGATTTAGGGTTTGATGTAGGGTTTGATGTAGGGTTTGATGTAGGGTTTGATGTAGGGTTTGATGTCGGGTTTGATGTAGGGTTCGATGTGGGGTTCGATGTAGGGTTTCAGTAAGACTGGTCTGCAGGACGGTCAAGCATGAGATGTGATTCAGCGGTTTCCTCTAGCTGGACTCACTGAGACGTAGATAAGAATGGCCGGCTGGGGTGAATGACCGATGGATGGAGATCTCAGTCCGTGATTTATTTGTCTGGGGATAGCGGAAATATCAGGTGTCACGCCCGTCTCACGGCACGTGCCGGTCCTGCTCACGGTCACACGGACATGCATTGTCCGGTCGTGTGAAAGGTGTGGGCAAGCACGAAGCTGCATGGAGCGGACTTCACCACTGGCTTCATTGACCACTTTCTTACCTGACCTTACTTGACCACCTACCTGACCTTATCTGACCACCTTACCTGACCACCTTACCTGACCACCTTACCTGACCACCTTACCTGACCACCTTACCTGACCACCTTACCTGACCACCATACCTGACCTTACCTGACCACCATACCTGACCTTACCTGACCTTACCACCATACCTGACCTTACCTGACCTTACATGACCTTACCCGACCTTACCTGACCTTACCCGACCACCTTACCTGACCACCTTACCTGACCACCTTACCTGACCACCTTACCTGACCACCTTACCTGACCTTACCTGACCACCTTACCTGACCACCTTACCTGACCTTACCAGACCACCTTACCTGACCACCTTACCTGACCACCATACCTGACCTGACCTTACCTGACCTCACTTGACCTTACCTGACCTTACCTGACCTTACCTGACCTTGACCTTGCCGTAACCTTACCTTACCTTACCTTACATTACATTACCTTACCTGACCACCTTACCTGACCACCTTACCTGACCAGCTTACCTGACCACCTTACCTGACCACCTTACCTGACCAGCTTACCTGACCACCTTACCTGACCACCTTACCTGACAACCTTACCTGACCACCTTACCTGACCACCTTACCTGACCATCTTACCTGACCACCTTACCTGACAACCTTACCTGACCACCTTACCTGACCTTACCTGACCACCTTACCTGACCACCTTACCTGACCACCTTACCTGACCACCTTACCTGACCACCTTACCTGACCACCTTACCTGACCACCTTATCTGACCATCTTACCTGACCATCTTACCTGACCTTACCTGACCACCTTACCTGACCACCTTACCTGACCACCTTACCTGACCACCTTACCTGACCATCTTACCTGACTTTACCTGACCACCTTACCTGACCACCTTACCTGACCACCTTACCTGACCACCTTAACTGACCACCTTACCTGACCACCTTACCTGACCACCTTACCTGACCACCTTACCTGACCACCTTACCTGACCACCTTACCTGACCACTTTACCTGACCACCTTACCTGACCACCTTACCTGACCACCTTACCTGACCTTACCTGACCACCTTACCTGACCTTACCTGACCACCTTACCTGACCACGTTACCTGACCATCTTACCTGACCTTACCTGACCACCTTACCTGACCACCTTACCTGACCACCTTATTTGACCACCTTATCTGACCACCTTACCTGACCACCTTACCTGACCACCTTATTTGACCACCTTATCTGACCACCTGACCTGACCACCTTACCTGACCACCTTACCTGACCACCTTACCTGACCACCTTACCTGACCACCTTATTTGACCACCTTACCTGACCACCTTACCTGACCACCTTATTTGACCACCTTACCTGACCACCTTATTTGACCACCTTACCTGACCACCTTACCTGACCACCTTACCTGACCACCTTACCTGACCACCTTACCTGACCACCTTACCTGACCACCTTACCTGATCACCTTACCTGACCACCTTACCTGATCACCTTACCTGACCACCTTACCTGACCACCTTACCTGACCACCTTACCTGACCACCTTACCTGACCACCTTACCTGATCACCTTACCTGACCACCTTACCTGACCTTACCTGACCACCTTACATGACCACAAGAAAGCAAGAAATCATCATAGTTCCGCATTGACGTCAAGCTTAGCCTATCCACTTCCGTCGACTGATGTCTGCTATGAACCGAAAGATCCCATTGATGAGAGTGAAACCCTCTGAAGGTCTCGTCCTGTTCGAGATGTAGATCTCCCGCTAACGAGAGGCCCAGATTTCACTTCTATTATTAACACTCGTAATCTCGCGAGTGATGTCCCCCTAAACGAGGTTTTTATTTCTGTTTAAATAATGTGTTTTTGGGTTTGTCTTTGATTCGTGTTGTGTGATAGTTGTGTGATAGTTGTGTGATAGTTGTGTGATAGTTGTGTGATAGTTGTGTGATAGTTGTGTGATAGTTGTGTGATAGTTGTGTGATAGTTGTGTGGTAGCCTTGATATAGCCGTGTGATAGTTGTGTGATTGTGTGATAGTTGTGTGATAGTTGTGTGATAGTTGTGTGATAGCTGTGTGATAGTTGTGTGATAGTTGTGTGATAGTTGTGTGATAGTTGTGTGATAGTTGTGTGATAGTTGTGTGATAGTTGTGTGATAGTTGTGTGATAGTTGTGTGATAGTTGTGTGATAGTTGTGTGATAGTTGTGTGATAGTTGTGTGATTGATAGTTGTGTGATAGTTGTGTGATAGTTGTGTGATAGTTGTGTGATTGATAGTTGTGTGATAGTTGTGTGATTGATAGTTGTGTGATTGATAGTTGTGTGATAGTTGTGTGATAGTTGTGTGATAGTTGTGTGATAGTTGTGTGATAGTTGTGTGATAGTTGTGTGATAGTTGTGTGATAGTTGTGTGATTGATAGTTGTGTGATAGTTGTGTGATAGTTGTGTGATAGTTGTGTGATTGATAGTTGTGTGATAGTTGTGTGATAGTTGTGTGATAGTTGTGTGATTGATAGTTGTGTGATAGTTGTGTGATAGTTGTGTGATAGTTGTGTGATAGTTGTGTGATAGCTGGGTGATAGTTGTGTGATAGTTGTGTGATAGTTGTGTGATAGTTGTGTGATTGATAGTTGTGTGATAGTTGTGTGATTGATAGTTGTGTGATTGATAGTTGTGTGATAGTTGTGTGATAGTTGTGTGATAGTTGTGTGATAGTTGTGTGATAGTTGTGTGATAGTTGTGTGATTGATAGTTGTGTGATAGTTGTGTGATAGTTGTGTGATAGTTGTGTGATTGATAGTTGTGTGATAGTTGTGTGATAGTTGTGTGATAGTTGTGTGATTGATAGTTGTGTGATAGTTGTGTGATAGTTGTGTGATAGTTGTGTGATAGTTGTGTGATAGCTGGGTGATAGTTGTGTGATAGTTGTGTGATAGTTGTGTGATAGTTGTGTGATTGTGTGATAGTTGTGTGATAGTTGTGTGGTAGCCGTGTGATAGCTGTGCTTGCACGGCCGTGTAGATAAAACACGCCTGGCCCATAACGCCGAATACATGTATCGACGCAACAGTATCGTCGAACCGATTACTCGAGCGGCCATTACGAGAATTCTCGCGATCCTTAACCCTTGTGGCTGTGAAACAATTACCCGTCCTGGGGTTCAACACATCTCAGGGAATTAAAGGGTTAAAACGTTTTAGTGCGTCTGATGGGGCAATATTTTTCTAACCGCGATCAGTTCTGGAGCATAGCTGCCTTAGGGTTCGTTCGTCCTATTTTTTCGTTTCTTTATTTTTTTACTAAATTCATTTCGCGTTGTTTTATTTAGCGAAACTGAAAAATTAAGTAAAAATCTTCATGTTGATTTTTTTTTTTACCGCTATTTCGCATAGTAGCGACTACAATCTAAAAAAATTAAATTCTTTTGTTATTTTTTTTTATTTAAAAAAAAATGATTTTCTTTTAAAATCTGTCCGTTTTAGATTTTAAAAGAAAAAAACACATTATTGGGTAATTATTCGCTCAAAAGCACATTTTTAAATATTTTATTTTTTTTCGCCGATTTGTAGCTAGAAGATGGACAGGAATTTGAATACCGAAGCCACTTGAAATATAAAAACAACAACATGCCTTTCAATTCCACGTCTCGCAGGCTCTTCGTCGTTGTCATGGAGCCCTCGATTCCTGCTCGCACTAGACGGAAAAAAACGCCAGTGTGTAGACGCGTGTAAAAGATTCAATATTCAAGTTTTCATTTTTTTTTCTTCTTCTGTTGCCAGAGGGGACAGCAGGAGACGCCCCCCGGAAATGGGTTCTTATTGATAGGGGTCGTTTCAAAGGCGTATTCTTAAGACAGGCTATCGGGGGATAAACGCTTGAGAAAGGCGCATCAGTGTTTATTACACATCAAGTATAAGAGACTTGAAAGAATATTGCAGGGGTTGTTTCGACATTTGGTCTTTGTTGGAATGGACAAAGATGTTCCTAAGTAGGAACGGAAATAGAAATATAGTTTGATATTTCGCTGTTTTCCATCTATTTATACCGTCTGAGACTTTAAGTCCGTGGCTATTATAGTGCGATCAGGTTCGCTTGAAGGTTTAGGATTCAAACGTTGATAAAAAAAAGCTCACGAATTTTGGCGGGAAATATTTCAGAGAAATTTACATATTTTGTTTTTTTCTTCTTTATAGTAGCTTATACAAGATGATGGATGCATATAGAAACTAGTGGGTACGTTAGAACCTCTGGAATGGCAAAACATTTTAGTATAGAAAAGTTTTTTTTTTCTGCTTTTAGAACTGTAAAGGTTTATCATTAGAGCTATGGTTAAGGCTAAACTAAGGTTAGAGGAACCAGTCAATATGAGGTAGCTTCTAAAAATGTGATTTGAATGACGCTCATTGTTTCACTGTGTGACGTCAAACCAGCGGGAATTCCCTGTAGAAATGCCCTACATGTACAGTTTGCAGCAAGTTCTTCCTTTCTTACCGGATGTGACGCCAGTCGCTAAATTTGGGTATCGATAATAAGGCAGCACATGACACAGGCTAGGTGTAGAGAATAAAATAGAAAGAAAAAAGGAAGAAAAATATTACACCGAAGTATTTTTTTTTTTGTTTCTGTACAGCATTTCATTGTGAGATTCTTGTAAATGTTTGATTTTCGTATACACCTGACTGTACTAACCGTGTCAAGTGACGTCATTAGTTCTGGTGACACCTGATGTGGTAATTAAAGGTGTTTATGTCGCCCTGAGTTTAAAAATGTACACCGTCAAGTTGAAATTAATGGACACGGCAGATTCTCTCTATAAAATTACAATTTTTGTGAATTTTATTTGGTGTCAGCTCCGCATTTTGACATTTTTATAATACCCCGTCAAATGAACACAAATATAAACAAGCAATACGATGCTTAAGTTGCTTGTACCGTAATACAACGAGGGAAGTATGGGCTGTGGAACTGTAACTTTGAGTGATACCATTGAACAAGGGCTAAGAGATGACTAGCGGTCTTGTATGTACGAGTCGTGTTGTTTAATGTATGAGCGATGGTGAGGGAGATTGGTGTTATGGTCGTAATTTACATTTAGAAAACAGAAGGCTGGTGGGGTATTGGAGATAGGAAGTTGTTGGGGTTGTGAGGGTATGTTGTGAGTTGTGTGATTTGGGTGTTTCATTGGGGCGGGGAAGGGAATTTTGTGGGTAATGTGATGTATGTGTGTTGTGGTAGAATGAAGATATGTTGTGGTATGATGTTGGTGTGTGGTAGGATGATGCGTGTGTGTTGTGGTATGACGTAAATGGGTCGAAACCCGTATTTCTCATTGTGAAACAGATGTGTTTTGGGATCTGTGTGTGTGTATGTGGGGTCCTTCCACCCCCCTTCCGAGTTTGTTTACAGTTTGTAACATGGCGATGCGCGGCGTGATACACCTTCGTTTATTTAACAGCAACAGGTCACGAGGTATCCAGGTGTTTGGTTACCTCACCTGTCGCGTGTCTATTGACCTTGTCAGGTAGCAGCTTTATTGTCTGTACCAAACTCCCCCTCCCCTACTTTATTGTCTGTACCTAACTCCCCCCTCCCCAACTTTATTGTCTGTACCAAACTCCCCCTCCCCTACTTTATTGTCTGTATCTAACTCCCCCCTCCCCAACTTTATTGTCTGTACCTAACTCCCCCCTCCCCAACTTTATTGTCTGTACCTAACTCCCCCCTCCCCAACTTTATTGTCTGTACCTAGCCCCCCCCCTCCCCAACTTTATTGTCTGTACCTAACTCCCCCCTCCCCCCAACTTTATTGTCTGTACCTAACTCCCCCCTCTCTCCAACTTTATTGTTTGTACCTAACTCCCCCCTCCCCAGCTTTATTGTCTGTATCTAACTACCCCCCTCCCCCCAGCAATATTGTCTGTACCTAGCCCCCCCTCCCCCCAGCAATATAGTCTGTACCTAACTCCCCCCTCCCCAACTTTATTGTCTGTACCTAACTCCCCCCTCCCTTACTTTATTGTCTGTACCTAACTCCCCCCTCCCCTACTTTATTGTCTGTACCTAACTCCCCCCTCCCCAACTTTATTGTCTGTACCTAACTCCCCCCCCCTCCCCAACTTTATTGTCTGTACCTAACTCCCCTCTCCCCCAGCAATATTGTCTGTACCTAACTCCCCCCTCCCCAGCTTTATTGTCTGTACCTAACTCCCCCCTCCCCAGCTTTATTGTCTGTACCTAACTCCCCCCTCCCCAGCTTTATTGTCTGTACCTAACTCCCCCTCCCTACTTTATTGTCTGTACCTAACTCCCCCCTCCCCTACTTTATTGTCTGTACCTAACTCCCCCCTCCCCAACTTTATTGTCTCTACCTAACTCCCCCCTCCCCAACTTTATTGTCTGTACCTAACTCCCCCCTCCCCAACTTTATTGTCTGTACCTAACTCCCCCCTCCCCAACTTTATTGTCTGTACCTAACTCCCCCATCCCCAACTTTATTGTCTGTACCTAACTCCCCCCTCCCCCCAGCAATATTGTCTGTATCTAACTCCCCCCTCCCCAACTTTATTGTCTGTACCTAACTCCCCCCTCCCCCCAACTTTATTGTCTGTACCTAACTCCCCCCTCCCCCCAACTTTATTGTCTGTACCTAACTCCCCCCTTCCCTACTTTATTGTCTGTACCTAACTCCCCCTCCCTACTTTATTGTCTGTACCTAACTCCCCCCTCCCCAACTTTATTGTCTGTACCTAACTCCCCCTCCCTACTTTATTGTCTGTACCTAACTCCCCCCCTCCCCAACTTTATTGTCTGTACCTAACTCCCCCCCTCCCCAACTTTATTGTCTGTACCTAACTCCCCCCTCCCCAACTTTATTGTCTGTACCTAACTCCCCCCTCCCCAACTTTATTGTCTGTACCTAACTCCCCCCTCCCCAACTTTATTGTCTGTACCTAACTCCCCCCTCCCCAGCTTTATTGTCTGTACCTAACTCCCCCCTCCCCAACTTTATTGTCTGTACCTAACTCCCCCCTCCCCAGCTTTATTGTCTGTACCTAACTCCCCCCTCCCCAGCTTTATTGTCTGTACCAAACTCCCCCCTCCCCAGCTTTATTGTCTGTACCTAACTCCCCCCTCCCCAGCTTTATTGTCTGTACCTAACTCCCCCCTCCCCAGCTTTATTGTCTGTACCTAACTCCCCCCTCCCCAACTTTATTGTCTGTACCTAACTCCCCCCTCCCCAGCTTTATTGTCTGTATCTAACTCCCCCCTCCCCAACTTTATTGTCTGTACCTAACTCCCCCCTCCCCAGCTTTATTGTCTGTACCTAACTCCCCCCTCCCCAACTTTATTGTCTGTACCTAACTCCCCCCTCCCCAGCTTTATTGTCTGTATCTAACTCCCCCCTCCCCAACTTTATTGTCTGTACCTAACTCCCCCCTCCCCAGCTTTATTGTCTGTACCTAACTCCCCCCTCCCCAGCTTTATTGTCTGTACCTAACTCCCCCCTCCCTACTTTATTGTCTGTACCTAACTCCCCCCTCCCCAACTTTATTGTCTGTACCTAACTCCCCCCTCCCCTACTTTATTGTCTGTACCTAGTCCCCCCTACTTTATTGTCTGTATCTAACTCCCCCCTCCCCAACTTTATTGTCTGTACCTAACTCCCCCCTCCCCAACTTTGTCTGTACCTAACCCCCCCCCCCCCCCCCACCCTACTCACACACAAACTAGCACCAGGAAATAATGACCAGCACATGTGACACGCCGAGAGGAAAGTGACTGACATGATGTCATTTGTGTTGAGCCTCACAACAAAATACCAGCTGGTATCGAAGGAGGATGGGCAGGGATGGGGAAGAGAGGGGGAGGTTGACCTAATTGTTAATGAAGCATGACGCGTCACGTGACCCCCAGAGGCTGACCAGGTTTTACAAAAAAAAGATTTCAAAGACCCCTGGGGTTAAACGGCCTTTAAAATGAAAGAAAATTTTTAAAAATATTTTAAAAAGATTTTTATTCATTTTATCAGCTTGAATCGTGTTAAATTTTTTTAGTGTAAGGAAAAATATTTTTTTTAAATTTGGATCTTTCGCTTTAGGAGACTTCCTTGTTCAAATAAATTATCTGGAAAAAAGAAGAAAGTGTTATAATATAAATGTATAAATAAAATTTGAATTAAAAAATAAATTTAGGAAAATGAATTGAAATTAGGCTAAATATTGAATACATTAGGAAATGTATGGTTAAAAAGTAAAAAAAAAAGGCAAAGAAAAAACTATAACAAAGATGTAAATAGTTCTGGAACTAGATCTATAACTATTTTAAAAAATCTTCGGGTAAAGAGTTTCTGCTTGAAAGAAAAGATTTTTTATTGTCATGACCTTCGGAAACTGTTTCTCAAGGAACATGTGTTTTCAATGGGTTGAAGAGTATTGTCGAGTGGAGCACGCGGTAAACAGCCCCATCAGATGGCTGTGAGATTCTGGCGTCGAGATTATGTAAGCTCAGTCGGTGCAAAGGGGAACTTCTAAGTTGTTGATTTTAATGTGATTGTCAGAACATTCCAGACGTTTAGCGAGTATCGATGCCAACTTGTAGATAAAGCAATTAGATTGTGTATTAGAAGTAGTGTGGTATGTTGTTCAGATTACTCTTTTTTTTAAAGCGCAGGTTCTTTAAAGTGTTACTTCAAAGACACTTCTACCTTATAATATAGATCTAGACCTAATAGGTTTGGAAAATTAAGATTTGTAAAGCTATTTTTGTAAGGTCATAAATTCTTTTTTGACGGCATTTAGGAATAGGTGGAGAATTTAAAAATCGGTTAAAAGTACATGACGCCATTTTCAAACAAACTATTGCAAAAGAAAACAACGCCGCCTATGCGGAATTTTTTCCAGGCCTCTCTCCCCACCCCTCCCTTCCCCCTCGAAGAAAGTTTACCCCCCCCCCCCCCCGAATGAAACGGAATTTATCTAGAAAAAAATATACTTTTAACAGTGTCCGCCCCCCCCCCCCCCTGGAAATTTTAGTCCGCCCCCCTCCCTCCCCGAAAATTTTAAGCCCCCCCCCCCCCCCGAGAAAAAAGTCTGGAAGAAACACTGCGCCTATGGTGTACTGCACCCCCTAGCACAAGGCCCTAGCAACACCCCGAGTTAGATCAATGAACGTTGTAGTCGGCGCGGTACATAGTAAAACCACTCAGCCGCACCAAGCTTTACTTTAACCTATGCTACTGCAGCATTGTGTGCTGAGTTTTTAGCCTGAGTATCAATCCCTGTACGATTTTACACATGGGTGGCTTCCCCTTTCTTGTGTCCTGGTTTCATAGCGGAGTTGTTTACCCGGAAGGTAAAAAAAAAAAAAATTAAATAAACAGTTTTAAAAAAAAATTCATAAAAATACATTTAGTCTTTTATTTACTTTCTGTTAGAACCTCCATTACAGCAAACAGACTTTTAAGAAACAGGAAATAGTTAAATAATAGAAATTGGATACGTCACGTCCGTGACGTCACACAAGGGGAGTGAATTCGTGCGGGGAAAAGGCATTAATGTTTGACGGGTTAGTAGCGAGTAGAGGGTGTGGGGGGAAAACATGTTTAGTCCATTATTTGGCTAGCTGGTCGAGGCGAGGCTGACGGTAAAAGAGTGATTGGTTGTTGGCTAAACTGTGATTGGTTGTTGGCTAAACTGTGGCTATTGTCGCCGCATTGATCGGTGTTTCTTTCTTCATGCAGGTGGTAATTGGATAATTAGTCATTAGGAAAACTGAGTCTCACGTATGGGGGAAGGTAAATATTATGGGGTTTTTTTGGTTAAGTTATTGGTAATGTTTGTATTTTTAAAAGTTAAGAGTTGGAGTGGGAAATTATGTTTATGGTTATTGGGTTGGGGGGGGGGGGGAGGAAGGAAGAGGTGGGGGGGGGGGGTACTTGGGGGGTAGAGTAGGGTAGGGGTCCAGATGGGTCAAAATTGCAATTGGGGAGTTGTTAAAAAGTGTTTTTTTTTTCTTATTATTCGTTCTTAACCGGTGGTAAGTGATTTTTTCCAACACATCTCCTAGATGGGTTGCTGTCCCTAGCTATGGGTTGTTGTCCCTAGCTATGGGTTGCTGTCCCTAGCTATGGGTTGCTGCCCCTAGCTATGGGTTGCTGTCCCTAGCTATGGGTTGCCTACCCTAGCTATGGGTTGCTGTCCCTAGCTGTGGGTTGTTGCCCCTAGCTATGGGTTGTTGTCCCCTAGCTATGGGTTGCTGTCCCTAGCTATGGGTTGCTGTCCCTAGCAGAGGGTTGCTGTCCATAGCTATGGGTTGCTGTCCCTAGCTATGGGTTGCTGTCCCTTAGTTATGGGTTGTTGTCCCTAGATATGGGTTGTTGTCCCTAGCTATCGAGCGTCAGCTGACCGAAGGTTTGAACTGGGATGTTGGTTTAGCATCCAAGAACTTTACCGACCCGACCGTAGGAAATATGTTTATGTTTTAGTGCTCTACGAATAAGGGATTTGTTTTTGATCTGTCGGTAGTGTAAGAATGTGAGGATAATGTCTGTTAATAGAGTCTAGAGTGAAATTGTGGTTACAAGGTTATGGTTAGGTGGTTTGTGGTTAGGTGGTTTATGGCGTGGTGGTTAATCATTACATGTTAATGGATATGTGGTTGTCGTTGTGTGATATATGGTTAGTGGTTTTCTCAATTCGCGTTTTATGGGAAGAAAATTTAAGTTAATAGAGGATTATGGTTTTTTTAGGGTTTTGTATTTATAAACAAGGGTGGGGGATATGATTAAGAATGTGGGTTATGTCCTTCTGTGGTGTGTAGTATGTGTGAGTGTGTAGATATGGTGTGTGTCTGTTGGGGGGGGGGGGAAGGTAATGCGACTGTGCAGTTGGCGGTGGGGGGGGGGGGGGGGTTGTTGTTCTCGCTACTGCTAGAATCTTAGCTGACGTCCCTAGACCTTAAGTCCGTGTCCAAACTGTTTCCCGACGCCATCACCTGTCGATCTTCTAGCACAGCATCTCGTCTGGTTCACTTGAAAGTATCACGTGACAAAGCCACCAATCAAACGCAGGCTTGTTCTTTAATTACGTCACAAATCACGCTGCCCGGGAATACATTGAAAAAAAACCAACAACGTGAATTATTGTTTCATTTTGTGCGTTATAATCAGATTCCTGGCGTTAGGGGCTGTGGTGAGATATGCAAATGTACCTGGTCACGTGGTGGTTTTTGTGATGATCAAAAACATGCACGGATCGGAGTCTAAATGAGGACACGTGATGTAGAATTAGGAGGGGAGATAACATACGAGGATCGCGTGAGGGCTAATAGGCTTAAATGTTAACAAATGCTTGGGAGGTATCGGGTAGGGATCGGACGGATGGACAAAACGGACATGGGGGGTGGGGGGTGAGTTAGAGATGGAGGGGGATGGTGTTGATGTTGTGGAGAGAGGGATGATGATGGTGTTGGGTTGGGTTGAAGGAAAGTGGTGTCGGTGATGGTTTGCCGAATAGAGTTTATAATTTAATTTTTTCTTTCGTGTGTGTGAATTAAAACGTGTAAGCAGAAGCGTAGCGACCCTTCCGATTTTCGATTTGCACCCCCCCCTCAAACTTTTCATTTGCACCCCCCCCCCTCAAACTTTTCATTTGCACCCTCCCCCCTCTCGAACTTTTCATTTGCACCCCCCCTCAAACTTTCAATTTGGCGCCCCCCCCCCCCTTAGGTCGGCGCCCGGGGACATATGTTCCCCCCCCCCGGCCCCCTCTCGCTACGCCTCTGCGTGTAAGTAGCTGAACTATCAATTGTAGCAGTTTGTAGTCGTAGTGTAAGTTATAAGTACTACCAAACTGAAATCTGCAAACATCAAATGATGTGTTATTTGAGTTTCTAGTTGTTCCATTTGTTGCTTGTGTATTGTTCCCTACCTGGATCTTCTGATTGTTCCCTTCTTTGCCTGTCTGATTGTTCCCTCTTTAATCGTGTGATTGTTCCCTTCTTTGCCTGTGTGATTGTTCCCTTCTTTGCTTGTCTGATTGTTCCCTTCCTTGTGCGATGATTGTTCCCCTACCAGCCCTCACCAGCGTGCTCGGTCTCCCCCTTTTTATTTACCTCCATGTCCGCCATGTTCTCGCTTGCCCCGGGCTCTCTCTCATGTAAACATTTTTTTTTCTTTTATTTTCATTAATTTTATTTTCTCTCGTTTTCTTTTTTGTTTTAAATTTCTTATTTTTAAACACTTTTTGTGCTCTGGAAACTAGAGACATTGCAGGGGGATAGGAGGGAGAGAAGGGGGGGGGGGGGGGGAAAGGACAGGCAAGGGAGAGAAGGCTTCTTCTTAAAAAAAATAAAATAAAATAAAAAATAAAGGGAGTTAACTCAATTCGTGTTGCAGTTTCAATGACTGGATCACATGAACGTCTCGTGCATGCAGCGCTAATTAAAACGCCCATGCTGTATATTTGCATCGAGGGCGGGCTCAACAGATCGATTCCTCGGTGTCCGATACCCCACGCGATACCGAATCTGAAGCCGGTCGCTGTGAGGCGAGCGACGGTAAGAAACGGATAGATACAAGGGGCGGATTTGATACATTTTTAATTAGGGTTTGGAAATAGAAATATCTCCGCGGGAGTTACGGTTCTTGTGTTTATTTATTTGTTTTATGCTTATAGTTAGGCTTGGAATTTTTATTTTTTTATTATGTTTGCTGTGCGTCCGTAATCGAGTACCAGGTATCGCTTTTAATCGTTATATATAAAATTAATCTTTATGATAGCTTTTTTTGTGTTATGTCATCATATTTTTGAGCAAGAGAATTTATAATTTGTTATTGGTAAAATATTGAAGAAGCGGCAATAAAGGTTATAAAAATGATGTCGTAGGCTGCGTAGAAAAATACATCAAAACAAATGTGAAGTGTTGATTATCTTCCCCTGTGACCCCACGCAGTTGAGTGTAAACAACGGAAGTGACGTGAATCTATTTAAAGAGTTCTGAGGCTCTAGTCCACTGGCATCCGGTTGAGTTTTTATAACACTAAAACAATAACAGTAGTCTTTAACATGAGGTGGAAGTTAGATTCTGAGTTTTATGTGTGTTGGGGTGGTTGTTAGGGTTGGGTGGGGAGGTGTTAGGGTTGAGGGTTGTTAGGGTTGAGGGTTGTTAGGGTTGAGGGTTGTTAGGGTTGAGGTTTGTTAGGGTTGGGGATGTTAGGGTTATGGGTTGGGGGTTGTTAGAGTGAGGGGGGTTGTTAGATTGGGGGGTTGTTAGGGTTGGGTTGGGGGTGTTAGGGTTGGGGTTGTTAGGGTTGGGGGGGGGGGGTTGTTAGGGTTTGGGGTTGTTAGGGTTCGTGGGTTGTTAGGGTTCGTGGGTTGTTAGGGTTCGGAGGTTGTTAGGGTTGGGGGTTGTTAGGATTTGGGGGAGGTGTTAGTGTTTAGAGGTTGTTAGGACTAGAGAGATATTTAACATCTTATTTTGGTTAGGATTACTTTTGGTTAGTCAGGATTTAAGAATAACCTTATAATCGTATGCTTGTAGCCTGTGTATGCAGGCCTTGAAATAAATATCAAATCAGTACAATAATGAGCTTTGACAATACATAGATAAAAGATATTTGTTTTTATGTGCGAATATGCATTAACAATATTAAATTAAACCAAAGCATTGATTCTACCTACCACACATTATATCTCAATTAAAATAATAACACACAACTTCTGAATTAAGAGTGTCATTGAATTTAAGACACACATTTGAATATTTTCCAATAAAATAACCTTCATGATTCATCATTCATTGAATACGTTAAAAATAGTTATCGGAAATCGCCGATTATTATTTTTGTATTGAGCGTGGAGTGAAAGGGGTTAAATGGAGGGCTTAGGACGACTTCTGGTGACACAATAGCCCTCGACTCTCACGTGATTAACATTTAATTGTTGCCCTCGCATGCAGCTGTTGACGGCTGAGTGCATTCACCGAGGATAATCTCCCCGCACGTGTGTTTTTAAGTTTTCTCCCTTTGGATTTTTTTTTAATTCCCTTTATTGGATTTAGGTTTAAGCTAGTTATGTTTTTAGTTGTATTATCGGATTTGGGTTTTAATATCGAGGGTAGTAACATATTGAAGGTGGTGGTTTTTTTTGATGTATGGTGTTGACTTGATGTTGTGTGCAAAAGGTAAAACAATATACACAAATATTTGTAAAATGTTTTTGCAAATATTTGAAGTAAAAAACAATTCTACGGATCTAACCTAACCTTAAGGACAGCCCTGATTAAAACTGATGATCGTTGAGTGATATTAATTCTTTTCACACCCTAACTCTGATCTAACTATCACTTTCATAATTCGATACTATACTAAACAATTTAGAAATAACGATACTGTACACTGTAGTTTAGAAATTACGATACTGTACACAGTAGTTTAGAAATTACGATACTGTACTAAGTAGTTTAGAAATTACGATACTGTACTCAGTAGTTTAGAAATATAAATACTGTACTCAATAACTTAGAAATATCGATACTGTACTAAGTAGTTTAGAAATATCGATACTGTACTCAGTAGTTTAGAAATATCGATACTATACTAAATAGTTTAGAAATATCGATACTGTACTTAGTAGTTTAGAAACATCGAAACTGTACTCAGTAGTTGAGGAATATCGATACTGTACTTAGAAGTTTTTTCTCTCAATGTTCTTCTATGAGGTTTTTATTATAAAAAGGACATGGCTCTATACACAAGCATGTTAAACATAAATGTGTGTATATTTATGTGCTCGGAAAACGCATACATATACGTAGATATGCACATATAAGCATACACTAGAAATACACATATGTAGCCAAATATAAAGCCTTTTATACAAACACACAGACAAACACACAGACAAACACACAGACAAACACACAGACAAACACACAAACAAACACACAGACAAACACACAGACAAACACACAGACAAACACACAGACAAACATACAGACAAACACACAGACAAACACACAGACAAACACACAGACAAACACACAGACAAACACACAGACAAACATACAGACAAACACACAGACAAACACACAGACAAACACACAGACAAACACACAGACAAACACACAGACAAACACACAGACAAACGCACAGACAAACACACAGACAAACACACAGACAAACACAGAAACATCCGCTCCAGCTAATGACTGGTCAAGGTTGTCCAGTCTCCCAGAGAATGTCCAGTTCTCCGCGTGACGTCAGCACGGGTGTCTGGACAATCTCCAGCACTGGTCAGTCTTAACTGACGTCACGTGGTACGGCTAACCGTATTGTCCCCTGAAAATATGGCCGACTTGTGTCTCCCTATGTGGCAACACTTACAGTAAACACGTGTAAAATTGAAACGAACAAAATGTTTTTTTTCCAGTACACTCATTATAGACGACATTACGCCTCCACCCTTCCCCCTCCTCATCGTAGAAAAACTGTATTAACTATAGATTTTACCATACCAAACCATTCTAATTACCTCCCTTTAACCTTTAATATATTACACAGTTTCACTATAATGACGTCTTTAACTAGACATTATTAGAGTTATCGAACCTAGCCGCCCCATGACATCAAGACTCATCTACTAAAACAATTGTTTAAAAAAATGTAAATCACGTTACAAACTTTAGTTTAGACTAGTAAAAACGTTGACACAGGCAATTAGTTATAATGAATGTCATAAACATTCCGATATGCATCCTCAGGCGTAGATAGTATGTTAATTTAATTCCTTTACGGTGGGGTAAGATTAAACTGAGGGAAATAATTTTCATAATTTGCAGTAATTAGCAGAATTTTATAAAATTATTACAATTATCGTAGACTCGGAGTTTTCTCAACGTGAATTTGACTAAGTAATTATGCTACAAATACATTACTGGTCGCATTTTTTTTTCTCGGTTCGGTGGATTTGACTTTTAGAATGAAGATTAATTATCTTAATTGCCTAGCTGATGTAGATTGAAGTAGAGACACCATAAGACGTGTAGCTTCTAGCCTTATCACTACTATACTAGGGATCGGTGTGGTCGAGTCGGTAAAGCTCATGGGCTCGAACCTTCGGGCAGATGAGGCTCGACAGCTGGGGACAGCAACTCTTCTAGGAGAGACAACTCCACCATCAAACAACTGCTGCAGGGAACTGAAATATATGAATTGGTATGTGTGATATTAGTGTCCAATAATGTCATCTTAAAAACATTGTGTTTGTTTATTTTCTAATAAAATAATTCCAGATATACCTTGCTAAGGTTACAGGTAACGCTACCCCAAAACCAATGCTATCCCAAGTCCTACCATAAGCCTAACCCTAATTTCTCAACTAACACTAAACCTCAGATACAAGTGCTAAAAACTAGAACACATGTTTTAGGTAGAACACTTTTGGACAGAAATGGGGATTGTCCAGACACACCCTGCGTAAACCAACTAGCAACATCACCAGACAGGTACAAGATCTAAATTGGAATCCCCAAGAAAACAGGACAGTAGGTAGGACAAAACAAATTTGGAAAAGGTAGTTTGTTATTGAAGCAGAGGCCGGAATGGCGTGGACCCAACTTGTAGGAATCGCACAGAACCGTGTACGATGGAGATGTGTGGTTGCGTCCTTATACTACTCAAGGAAGAGGTTTCAGATGAATGTCCAGAAATGGCTTATTAAATACTACATGCACTTGAGTTGACAAGTTGAGTTAAAAAAATATTTAATAAACACATTTTTTTTTAAAAATTGATTTACAGTTGAGGTCAAGAAAAAAGCTTTAATTAATCTGGTTTCCAACTAAGCTTTAGGTTGAAAAGAGAAAAAAAATTGATAAAAAACTAACCCAAATGTCAAAGCTCAGAAATATTTGAGAATATGAGACTTTAAAAGATGAATGCAATGCGCTGTTGTGTTATTTTTAAATGAATGCTAGCCAAGATCAACGACCTGGAAGATATGACAAAGGTCAAGGTCTGAACAACATGACCTATGCAGGTCATCAGCAGACTTGTAGCCCGTGCACCACTCGATAACTCCACAAAAACAGCTCAGAAAGCAGCGACGAACAGCGAAAAATTTGAAAAGTCGAATTTTTTTTGCTAAAAATATGTTGATAATGATGATTAACGAGAGGCCATTAAAATGGAACTGTCATTAAAATTGAGCTGCTGTCGCAAAAATCATTTTTTACCGTTAATTTTTTTTGGATGGACTACACGCCACACAGATGGGAATAATCCATTGATGCGGTTATTTTGATTACATGTCGCAGTCCGCAGTCAATGGCCACGATTTTTTATCAACTTTGAGCTAAAACAAAATAACTAAATTTCATCAAATTAAAAACTGATGTGTCACATTGAATTTTTTAAATTATTTTCAAAGCTTTTTTATACCACAACCCAGCGTGGATGTTAAGCTCAGCTAAAAACAATTAAATTGTATTGTTTAATTAAAGTATTGTTTAATTAAAAAACCATTTATAAAAAAACTACTTGATTCCCATTATTTTTTACATCCAGGTTCTAAAACCCGCAAATTAAATTAATTAATCAATCACAGTTGAAATAGGCGATGAGGTACCACTTTAGATGTAAAGTTAATCGGAAATTTAAGGATTACGGTTTACATTTTAAATCAACTATCAGATTAAATGTAATCGGATCTATGTGAAGTTGGGTATCGTCAACATCACGGCTAATGAATCGATTACTTGTAGCTTCCTGCCTAGTATCGAATACGACAATTCAATTATAGCCCATCGAATTTGATCAGGAATCGATTTTTTTTTAATTTGTCAAGAGCCAGGTGTTGACAGGTAAAAAAATGACCAAACGGCTCTTGACCGCGTCAACACTAGCTGGACTTTCTGCCTGCGGCCTGTGGGGTCTTGTTGTCTGAGCAAGCAGGTGCCTGCAAGCAGGTAAACATGGCGCTCGCGTCAGTGGACGAGACGACAGAGAAGAACAATAGACCAGCTGGGGATGTTCTGTAACACGGGGATAGGTTGGGCTATTGTTGTATAACACGGGAATAAGTTGGGCTATTGTTGTATAACACGGGAATAAGTTGGGCTATTGTTATATAACACGGGAATAGGTTGGGCTATTGTTATATAACACGGGGATAGGCTGGGCTATTGTTATTTAACACGGGAATAGGTTGGGCTATTGTTATATAACACGGGGATAGGTTGGGCTATTGTTGTATAACACGGGAATAGGTTGGGCTGTTGTTATATAACACATGAATAGGTTGGGCTATTGTATAACACGGAAATATGGTAGAACAGTTTGTTCTATAAAACAATGCGTAAAACCATTTTTTTCTACAACACATATGTAGATAGAGGTATTGTTCAGAAATAGAGAAAATAAATTTTACTTTACCGGACTCCTTTTCCCACCCTGACCCCACCCCCTACGGTGTGGGCGTCATAAACGGAAGACCCCCGACTGCTTGAGAAAAGCCAATGTTCAATAATTGTAACTAATTGTTGCACTTATTATCTGATTAACTGATTCTGATGCAAATAAGGTTATTCTTAAGTAGTCTTGTGTTCTCTAGCATATAGATAGGTTTCACAAAGACACTTAAAGTAGTTGATCTTTGAAGCAATACCCCGTCAAACTAGTAATGCTTTGAAAGTATGTTTTTTTCCTTTTAAGGTTAACATTTATAAAAACCGTTTCAGGTATCTTATTATTTAATCCTATTAAACACCTTAATTTTTAAAAGAATGTGTTACTATAATACGTTATATACGTAATGAAGATAGCCACAGTCACTCTTAGTTATTTATTGCAAAATTGAATATAGGTAATAACTACACACTTTCGCGTAAGCAGTAGCGCGCTCTACCGTTTCTCCACGCCATCTCAACACAACTCATCGATACAACTTAAATTCGAATTCCAACATTATACAAAAAGAGTAGCCTGTTTTGACTCTACTTCACCAGCTCTGTAAAGCAATCGAAGCGGTACTTTAATGATGAAGAAAGACGTGGGTCATACACGACTGCTTGCACGTTAAGAGTCGGAACACCGTAGCGAGTCACTGGGCTGTGACCAACAAAGAGTCATAAAATTCGACTTCGGCTCCTACAACTTTTGACGCCACGTCGTATTCTGATTGTCTGGGGGCAGCGCCCGCTCTAAGAAACAGATTAGTGGCGTCATTGTTGCCGGTGCGGACATTAAAATTACATGCGGAGAAGATACCGTTGGCCAGGTTTTTTTACTTCTCGTGCAACTGTTTCACTTGCCTGATTGGACACTCGAGTGTCTCCACAATTCATTAGACTTTGGAGAGTGGATCGGTTGACTTAAGAGGGGAGGGGGGGAGGGCAGAGGGGGGGGGGGGGGGTAGGGGAGAGTGGATCGGTTGACTTAAGTGTGTATGTGTGGGTGGGGGGTATTGACTGAAAAAAACACATTAAAAAACATGAAAGTTCTAGTGGAGAATCTGATAGCCTTGCGTTTGACGAAGATAGTAATAGGTTTCTTTTGTCTCGACCTATATGCATTTATCTATGCGTAAGTATATATTTATGTGCGTGTGTGTGTGAGTGTGTGCGTGCGTGTGTGTGTATGTTTGTGTTTAAATGCATTATATACTTTAGAAAATAACTTTTTTTCTATTTCTGTAATTGAAATGAACTATTGAGAGAAATGTTGAATAGCTGTATCGTGAGACATTAAATTGAAGATATACAAGCAATAACAATCCTCCACCTGATGTATTCCCCACTTCTGATGTCCCGCCCCTCACATCTGATGTCTCCCCCTCCCTCACACCTGCCCCCCCGCCCAGGTGTGAGCATGTTTTCTAGTGGTCACGTGATGGTCTAGCACCGCGTTGCCGTGGAACCAAATGACAGACCACGACCACGACGGAGACGTGTCTCACGTCTGTAAAGGTTAATGTCTGGCGTCAGGCTCCGAACTGCTCACGTTCTCGTCAACCGCTTGAAATAATGGAAAATTCTAGAAAATTGCTCGAAAAATGAGTCACGCTTTTAACGCGTGCATGCAGTAATTATCGGAAATTTCGCCCCAAAACCAATTGACGTGGTTGTGACGAGTGAGTAGTGAAAGATAAACAAATAATGAGTGCAGCTTGAGGGTGTTTAATACGTCACTGAGTTGGGGGGGGGTCTATGGATTTGCTGGAGTGGGAAAATAAAAGGTACTTATGCTACTGGTCATTGTACGTAGTACAGAGGTAATGGACGCTCCCCCGGGGTAGTTTAGTGCCGCTCCTCCCCAGGCTGTTTAGGAGAATCTTACCTGCATATGTGAGGTACGCTAATATTGTTCGTACCAGTAGTATATTAGGTCCCTTTTGGAGCGAAGGCGCAGGCGCAGGGTGAGGGGAGCAGGAGCAGGAGCAGGAGCAGGAGCAAAGGCTATATAGGAAAATACTCGGATGCGGATGTACAATGACATATAGCAAAATACTCACCCACCTGGGTGGAGTGGGTGATGCGGATGTACAACGAGATATAGTAAAATACTCCCTGGGTGAGCAGGAGGTACACCGACGTATAGTAAAATACTCACCCACCTGGGTGAGGGTGGGTGAGCAGGATGTACAATGACATATAGTAAAATACTCACCCACCTGGGTGAGCAGGTGGGTGAGGGTGGGTGAGCAGGATGTACAATGAGATATAGTAAAATACTCACCCACCCTAGGGTGGGTGAGCAGGAGCGGGAGTAGGTCAGTAGGTCACCTTTTGGTGACCTTGTGACGTAATTAGTAACATTATGACGTAATCATTGACCTAGTTACGTAATTTTAATGAGTTTTTTAATGAGTTTTTTAAATTTTAATTAATTTTTGACCTAGTTACGTAATTTTAATTTTATTTTATAATTAGTTTGAATTTTTATTATCGAGTTACGTAATTTAATTACTTTGATTGTATTTTTATTTTGTTTAATTTGTTTGTTTACTTGTTGTTTAATTTAATTACTTTGTTTATATTGTGTAATTTTTATTAACGAGTTACGTAATTTGATTATTTGTTTACTTTTTAATTATTTTTATTGACGAGTTACGTAATTTGATTTTATTTATTTTTTATTTTGTTTATTTTTAATTTTATTTTATAATTAGTTTGAATTCAATTTAATTACTTTGTTTATATTGTGTAATTTTTTTATTGACTAGTTACGTAATTTGATTGTTTGTTTGTATTTTGTTTGTTTATTTTGTTTGTTTACTTTTGTTTATTTATTTATTTGATATATTTCTTTTCTTTGTTGTTTAATTTGTTGGTTTGTTTATTTGGTTGTATGTATGTTTTAAATAAAAGACTAACACTATCATGTACTAGAACAGTCTTTGTATACCAGCCTTTAACCAGACATGTAACATCTGTTACTTATCGAGCCGGGATCCTTTGTTGACACGCGCTGAGCGTTTTTAATGGGTATTGTATCGATCGCAGCCGCTGGGCCATCAAATGTTGTCCCATATAATTAAATTGGTTATGCTTCACCGATTTTATGCGTTGTTCGCCGACCCGATCACAGCAGGGGTTCCGCGTTTAATTGAAAGAGCTAAGTGGTTAACCACAAAGCCAGCGTTAAGTGTGGGAACACCTGTTACCATGACACGCGCCTCGTAGTGATTAATGGGTTTTATATTGATCCCACCCACGGGCCATCACAGCATGATGTCCCACCTAATTAAATTTTGTTATGCTTCACCGAGTTTCCCCGATCGATTTGACGGGTCATGATAATTAACGCAAAACCAGCGTTAAGTGTGGCGACAGATGTTACCAAGCGGGTGGTGGTGGTGGTGGTGGTGGTGGTGGTGGTAAATTTGCTTAAGATTATAAACTTCAAGTTTTAAAAATCAACAACGTTATAGTACGTCGTGTCAAATGACACACAGTTTAAAATGTCTACATTTAAATTTCACCAAAATAACTGTTACTTATTAGTGACAGCTTGTACTTATCGATCCGCCCGTGATCCTCCCCGGCGCTCCCCGTGGTTGCTTAATAGCGGGCTCACTGAAGCGGTCACAACAGGTAATTAATCGAAGCCATTAAGTCCCTCTCCGCGTTAAGTGTGGCGACAGCTGGTGCTGTAATTAGTCACGGCTCTCGGCTTTTTTCATTAGACTACAGCTGTACATGAACTATGTTCACATATCGTACGCCCGGTCATTCTTTGATCAAATTAAAAAATTTTGTTTCCACATGTCCTGCGAACCGTCCCTTGCTATGTATGAAAGATTAATGGTTGTAACTATTCGCTTATAGCGAGGGTCAGCGAAAACAAAAATATATTTAAGGGTCGGAATTTTCTTTCAACCACCGTTAAGTCAGGTTTTGAGACGAAACGAAGTCTCGGTAGGTTCGTGTTTTTTAATGGGCGACAGGGCGACTTGGTGCGTTGGTACGTAGGTATGCGTGGGTAGACATGTTTTTTACAAGTCTGGAAAAGTAATTAAGTTTTTTATGACCGTTCCGATTTTCTTTTGATCTGACCACCATTTGACCACACTGAGCCAGATAAATTTAACAATTGTCGCAGCGGGGTTTATTTTAAGTGCACCCCGTGCACGCTTGTTTACATTTTAAAAGACGTGTCGCGTGTCTTCCCCTTACGGCTTCCCTAATAGAGAAACGAGAGGAAAGACAACTGTTCTAAAATTAGAACAGCCTTGTCTACAGACACGAGTATCGTCCCTTGTGAAAAAATTCGCGTCAGAATCCTTAACTAAACAGTCAATTTCTTTAAAAAGTTAAAAAATAATTTAGGAAGACAAGGGTTAACAAAATATATATCTTAGTCTTGCAGCAGATTACCTTCCCATGTTCGCTTTAGTATTACAGTTTTCATCAATCTTCTTTTTGACTTGAACTTCTTTAATTTTTAAGAAAGTTTACTTATACATAATACATTACGTCTAATGACAATTTTTTATTTTTACCACTCAATGTATTTTCTTTTTCTATATCTTACATTGTCATCTTAATTTTTTGATCACCTTAGGTGGTGGTAAGGTGGTAAGGTGGTGGTAAGGTGGTGGTAAGGTGGTGGTAAATTTGCTTAAGATTATAAACTTCAAGTTTTAAAAATCAACAACGTTATAGTACGTCGTCAAAAAAGACAATGAACCTAGAAGGAAGACGAATATATATCTTAGTCTTGCAGCAGCTTACCTTCCCATGTTCACTTTAGTATTACAGTTTTCATCAAACTTCTTTTTGACTTGAACTTCGTTAATTTTTAAGAAAGTTTACTTATACATAATACATTACGTCTAAGGACAATTTTTTATTTTTACCACTCAATGTATTTTCTTTTTCTATATCTTACATTGTCATCTTAATTTTTGATCACCTTAGTAAAAATTTGCTTAAGATTATAAACTTCAAGTTTTAAAAAACAACAACGTTATAGTACGTCGTGTCAAATGACACACCGTTTAAAATGTCTACATTTAAAGTTCACCAAAATAATGACGTAAAAACTAAATATGATATGACGTTAGCATACATATCATTCAATCTAATCACTCTAAAGTACAAATCAATAATTTTTATTGATTAAGGGGCTGGGTGAGTTATTTTTATCACTATTCGCCCTTCCCCTTCCCTTTGTCCGCAACCCCGTTCCCCTTCTCCCATCCAACCTTGCGTCATCACACTAACCTCAATACCAACCGTTAGATAAACAGACCGTACTACTACTACTACTACCCGCACTATACCTATTCCATTTAAGAGACAAAGGCTGTATGACAATCCTACAGACAAATATTTATTCAACTAATATCACAACCCCCTAGAAACCACTCCAACAGACTGGGATACATAACTTGTAGATACCACTCCTCGTTGAATATCTCTTGCTCCCTACCTACATCGACAATTTTGTCCGCCGCCCTCGCCCCCGTCCCTAGTATGAACTCGGTTACCAACAATTTCAAAACATGCATGTTCCGAGTTCAAAACCAACCTTCACCGACACTACTATGAACTCGGCCCCTAACACTTCCAAAACATGCCTGTACTAACTTTGAAACCACCATCGGTGAAAACTTCAACGACCTTAGTATGGACTCTACACCTACCGATTCCAAAACATGCATGTTCCGAGTTCAAAACCAACCTTCACCGACACTACTATGAACTCGGCCCCTAACACTTCCAAAACATGCCTGTACTAACTTTGAAACCACCATCGGTGAAAACTTCAACAACCTTAGTATGGACTCTACACCTACCGATTCCAAAACATGCATGTTCCGAGATCAAAACCAACCTTCACCGACACTAGTATGAACTCGGCTACCAACAATTCCCAAACATGCATGTAACAACTTTCCAACCTACCTCAGTGCTAACAAAATTCCCCGACCCTAGTATGAACTCGACTGCCATCAATTCCTAAACATCCATGTACCAACTTTGTAACCTACCTCGGTGAAAACTTCACCGAGCTTAGTTTAACTCTACCTAACAATTCCAATGATGGATATACGAACTTTGTAACCTGCCTCGGTGAAAACACCCCCGTCCCTAGTCTGAACTCGGTTACCAACAATTTCAAAACATGCATGCTCCGAGTTCAAAACCAACCTTCACCGACACTAGTATGAACTCGGCTACCAACAATTCCTAAACATGCATGTACCAACTTTGCAACCTGCCTCGGTGTTAACAAAAACTCCCCTGACCTTAGTATGGACTCTACACCTACCGATTCCAAAACATGCATGTTCCGAGTTCAAAACCAACCTTCACCGACACTACTATGAACTCGGCCCCTAACACTTCCAAAACATGCCTGTACTAACTTTGAAACCACCATCGGTGAAAACTTCAACAACCTTAGTATGGACTCTACACCTACCGATTCCAAAACATGCATGTTCCGAGATCAAAACCAACCTTCACCGACACTAGTATGAACTCGGCTACCAACAATTCCCAAACATGCATGTAACAACTTTCCAACCTACCTCAGTGCTAACAAAATTCCCCGACCCTAGTATGAACTCGACTGCCATCAATTCCTAAACATCCATGTACCAACTTTGTAACCTACCTCGGTGAAAACTTCACCGACCTTAGTTTAACTCTACCTAACAATTCCAATGATGGATATACGAACTTTGTAACCTGCCTCGGTGAAAACACCCCCGTCCCTAGTCTGAACTCGGTTACCAACAATTTCAAAACATGCATGCTCCGAGTTCAAAACCAACCTTCACCGACACTAGTATGAACTCGGCTACCAACAATTCCTAAACATGCATGTACCAACTTTGCAACCTGCCTCGGTGTTAACAAAAACTCCCCTGACCCTAGTATGACCTCGGTTACCAACAATTTCAAAACATACATGTTCCGAGATCAAAACCAACCTTCACCGACACTAGTATGAACTCGGCTACCATCAATTCCTAAACATGCATGTGCCAACTTTGCAACCTGGCTCAGTGTTAGCAAAACTCCCCGACCCTAGTATGGACTCTACACCTACCGATTCCAAAACATGCATGTTCCGAGTTCAAAACCAACCTCGGTGAAAACTTCACCGACCTTAGTTTAACTCTCCCTAACAATTCCAAAACATGCAGGGTCTAGATTCGAACCCTGCCTCGGTGAAAACGTCACCGACTCGTGTATAAAATCTGTCCCAACCAACTCCAAACCTTCCCTGGGCACCCGAATAAAAATAACTCACCCAGCCCCTTAATCAATAAAAATTATTGATTTGTACTTTAGAGTGATTAGATTGAATGATATGTATGCTAACGTCATATCATATTTAGTTTTTACGTCATTATTTTGGTGAACTTTAAATGTAGACATTTTAAACGGTGTGTCATTTGACACGACGTACTATAACGTTGTTGTTTTTTAAAACTTGAAGTTTATAATCTTAAGCAAATTTTTACTAAGGTGATCAAAAATTAAGATGACAATGTAAGATATAGAAAAAGAAAATACATTGAGTGGTAAAAATAAAAAATTGTCCTTAGACGTAATGTATTATGTATAAGTAAACTTTCTTAAAAATTAACGAAGTTCAAGTCAAAAAGAAGTTTGATGAAAACTGTAATACTAAAGTGAACATGGGAAGGTAAGCTGCTGCAAGACTAAGATATATATTCGTCTTCCTTCTAGGTTCATTGTCTTTTTTGACGACGTACTATAACGTTGTTGATTTTTAAAACTTGAAGTTTATAATCTTAAGCAAATTTACCACCACCTTACCACCACCTTACCACCACCTTACCACCTTACCACCACCTAAGGTGATCAAAAAATTAAGATGACAATGTAAGATATAGAAAAAGAAAATACATTGAGTGGTAAAAATAAAAAATTGTCATTAGACGTAATGTATTATGTATAAGTAAACTTTCTTAAAAATTAAAGAAGTTCAAGTCAAAAAGAAGATTGATGAAAACTGTAATACTAAAGCGAACATGGGAAGGTAATCTGCTGCAAGACTAAGATATATATTTTGTTAACCCTTGTCTTCCTAAATTATTTTTTAACTTTTTAAAGAAATTGACTGTTTAGTTAAGGATTCTGACGCGAATTTTTTCACAAGGGACGATACTCGTGTCTGTAGACAAGGCTGTTCTAATTTTAGAACAGTTGTCTTTCCTCTCGTTTCTCTATTAGGGAAGCCGTAAGGGGAAGACACGCGACACGTCTTTTAAAATGTAAACAAGCGTGCACGGGGTGCACTTAAAATAAACCCCGCTGCGACAATTGTTAAATTTATCTGGCTCAGTGTGGTCAAATGGTGGTCAGATCAAAAGAAAATCGGAACGGTCATAAAAAACTTAATTACTTTTCCAGACTTGTAAAAAACATGTCTACCCACGCATACCTACGTACCAACGCACCAAGTCGCCCTGTCGCCCATTAAAAAACACGAACCTACCGAGACTTCGTTTCGTCTCAAAACCTGACTTAACGGTGGTTGAAAGAAAATTCCGACCCTTAAATATATTTTTGTTTTCGCTGACCCTCGCTATAAGCGAATAGTTACAACCATTAATCTTTCATACATAGCAAGGGACGGTTCGCAGGACATGTGGAAACAAAATTTTTTAATTTGATCAAAGAATGACCGGGCGTACGATATGTGAACATAGTTCATGTACAGCTGTAGTCTAATGAAAAAAGCCGAGAGCCGTGACTAATTACAGCACCAGCTGTCGCCACACTTAACGCGGAGAGGGACTTAATGGCTTCGATTAATTACCTGTTGTGACCGCTTCAGTGAGCCCGCTATTAAGCAACCACGGGGAGCGCCGGGGAGGATCACGGGCGGATCGATAAGTACAAGCTGTCACTAATAAGTAACAGTTATTTTGGTGAAATTTAAATGTAGACATTTTAAACTGTGTGTCATTTGACACGACGTACTATAACGTTGTTGATTTTTAAAACTTGAAGTTTATAATCTTAAGCAAATTTACCACCACCACCACCACCACCACCACCACCACCCGCTTGGTAACATCTGTCGCCACACTTAACGCTGGTTTTGCGTTAATTATCATGACCCGTCAAATCGATCGGGGAAACTCGGTGAAGCATAACAAAATTTAATTAGGTGGGACATCATGCTGTGATGGCCCGTGGGTGGGATCAATATAAAACCCATTAATCACTACGAGGCGCGTGTCATGGTAACAGGTGTTCCCACACTTAACGCTGGCTTTGTGGTTAACCACTTAGCTCTTTCAATTAAACGCGGAACCCCTGCTGTGATCGGGTCGGCGAACAACGCATAAAATCGGTGAAGCATAACCAATTTAATTATATGGGACAACATTTGATGGCCCAGCGGCTGCGATCGATACAATACCCATTAAAAACGCTCAGCGCGTGTCAACAAAGGATCCCGGCTCGATAAGTAACAGATGTTACATGTCTGGTTAAAGGCTGGTATACAAAGACTGTTCTAGTACATGATAGTGTTAGTCTTTTATTTAAAACATACATACAACCAAATAAACAAACCAACAAATTAAACAACAAAGAAAAGAAATATATCAAATAAATAAATAAACAAAAGTAAACAAACAAAATAAACAAACAAAATACAAACAAACAATCAAATTACGTAACTAGTCAATAAAAAAATTACACAATATAAACAAAGTAATTAAATTGAATTCAAACTAATTATAAAATAAAATTAAAAATAAACAAAATAAAAAATAAATAAAATCAAATTACGTAACTCGTCAATAAAAATAATTAAAAAGTAAACAAATAATCAAATTACGTAACTCGTTAATAAAAATTACACAATATAAACAAAGTAATTAAATTAAACAACAAGTAAACAAACAAATTAAACAAAATAAAAATACAATCAAAGTAATTAAATTACGTAACTCGATAATAAAAATTCAAACTAATTATAAAATAAAATTAAAATTACGTAACTAGGTCAAAAATTAATTAAAATTTAAAAAACTCATTAAAAAACTCATTAAAATTACGTAACTAGGTCAATGATTACGTCATAATGTTACTAATTACGTCACAAGGTCACCAAAAGGTGACCTACTGACCTACTCCCGCTCCTGCTCACCCACCCTAGGGTGGGTGAGTATTTTACTATATCTCATTGTACATCCTGCTCACCCACCCTCACCCACCTGCTCACCCAGGTGGGTGAGTATTTTACTATATGTCATTGTACATCCTGCTCACCCACCCTCACCCAGGTGGGTGAGTATTTTACTATACGTCGGTGTACCTCCTGCTCACCCAGGGAGTATTTTACTATATCTCGTTGTACATCCGCATCACCCACTCCACCCAGGTGGGTGAGTATTTTGCTATATGTCATTGTACATCCGCATCCGAGTATTTTCCTATATAGCCTTTGCTCCTGCTCCTGCTCCTGCTCCTGCTCCCCTCACCCTGCGCCTGCGCCTTCGCTCCAAAAGGGACCTAATATACTACTCGTACCGTTATAAATGTAACACTCAAACTGAACCTAGAATGTGACTCGAATCATTTATATCAAGAAAGTGACAATATATAACTGTTTCAAGAAAATAAGGCCACACATTTGGTTTTGTGATATCTCTATGTTGACGTGACTTCTATATGTTGATGTGATTTCTATATGTTGACGTGATTTCTATAAGTCGACGTGTTTTTTATATATTGACGTGATTTCTATATATTGACGTGATTTCTATATGTTGACGTGATTTCTATATGTTAATGTGATTTCTATATGTTTTCGTGGTCTCTCTGTCTCGTATATGTTTGTTTATCTGTTTAGATATGTTAGTTCGAATTCTCTTCATTTCAAGCCGATTCTCGTGAGTTCATGTTAACTCATGTTTGTTCCCATGAAATCTCGTTTGTTCACCTCAAATCTCGTCTGTTCACGTCGTCCCTTCCCCTACCCACTGGGGCGAATGATGTAGCGTTGGCGTGGGAAAATTTAATCACCACTTTCACTGTTAAATAAATCGAGTGAAGAAAAAAAAAACGTCAAATGAAGTTGAATAATTAGCCCTTAATTAGCGATCGCCTAAAAAACTCCCAAGCCAGAACACGGTGAGGTGAGTTGTATGATTGATGTGTAACAATCGTCAGGGATCCGTCTTCCTCCCAGCACGGGTCGTGTTTAAAGGGTTATCGACAATAGCTCTCTGTGCATTAGCTCGCTGCTCAACCGGGCGTGGGTTTTCTTTTAACCCGAGCAGCCGGCAGTGCCGGTCGTACAACCGGCTGTTGCCTGTAGTACCGTGGGCATGTTTCATCTGGTGTACTGCCGGCATCGATCTGCTGAATAGTTGATTGGGACAGGCGCCACGGCGGCAGGCACTCGACAATGCCTCATTGTTTTTTAAACAGGCCGCGAGTGGGTAAATAAAAGGTAGGGGAGACGATCCATTCACAAAGTAGGACGAAAGAAGGGAGGGGGAGAACTGACGTCTAGGGGGGGGGGGGGCTATTGCTGGTATACTGTATCGTAATAGCACAGTTATGTAATATAGCTCGCTAGCCTTTACAGTTACGTAATATAACACACGCTTACCTTTACAGTTATGAAATATAACACACGATAACATTACAGTTATGTAATTTAAAACACGCTAACCTTTACAGTTATGTGATATAACACACGCTAGCCTTTACACAAATGTACAAATTAAAAAAAAACCTTAAGATGAACAATGTCACATGACCGATTATTCAATCACCAAATCGCATGTTTAAATTAATTTTAAGATAACAATATCACATTGACCTGTTTTGAAGGTTACATTTGGTTGTACGGTTTAGGTTTAAGATGGCCGAGAGTTAGAGCGCACGACTGTTAACGAGAAAGTATCGAATTCGAATCCCGGTATCGATTTTATAGGACGTTTCCGATTCCACCCAGATAAAATCGGTACCTGACTCATGTTAGGTAAACTAAAGACACCTAGAAATACAATAACTTATATGCCAAGATAGCAGAAACAGGTGTGATGACGCAAGATTACGTCAGACATGTTTAGCAGATATAGGTTAGCAGAAACAGACTATAGGCCTAGTTGGTTGGTTAGAGAGGCCAATGGGCGCACAGGGCTGACCGGTCACGTGGGACGGTCAGCTGACCACTGAAGCGTGGGCCACTGTTAGGCCGGGAGATCATGATTAGCTAGCGGGGGCAGAAGGTGTTAGGAAGCGGTCAGAGACGGTCGTAATATGTAGAGCTAGAGAACGGTAGTTAGTGTTAGGATTGATCATGGGAGTACGTAGTTAGTGGTATAGTGAACAGTCAGTAGCAGAAGTAAATAGTAGAGAGTATAGCTAGTTAGGTAGAACATGATTATATACATATGAATAAAGAACTTTGTATTTGGAACTTGAACTGTGTGTTATTGGATTCATTCGTTCCGCCTTCTTAAAAATCCCCACCCTCACAACAGGTGAAATCTACTTCAACTGTATTACTGACCGTCAGTTACTACAAAGTAAATGTAATTTTTCCGAGGGGGTGGGTAATCAATAAGTTTAGCGGCAATGTCACCGCTTAAAAGGTAGTAGTAAAACAAATTATAAAAGTACTAATTACGTACAGAAGCACTAATAAGTTAATAGTATTATTTAAAAGCATAATTAATAAAATGTAGAGAACAATATAATTAAAGCTTTTTTTTTTTTTTTAAAATATGTAAGTACGGCCTGAAACAAATACCAACAACTTCAGATCGAAGCCCAGATGAAGTAGAGTTCCTCTGTTTCGGTACCCCTGACATTTTTGTGTGGTCATTTCCAGAAGTTATCTCCTGTGACCCTCGTTTAGAGCTCATTAAACTCAAGACACACTGACAGAGTGCTGGACAAAAAAGGATTTGATCCTATTTTGTCTGACTTGCAGTTCCAAGCTCTACCGCTACACCACAAATGACTCTAAATACAGATCTCCGTTGTCAGTCATTGAAACAGACCAACTCTACTTCCTCCACTAACCGACTTAGCAGCTAGCGACCTTACTAATGCTTTAATCTTGTTCCTTAAAAGCTGTCTTAAAAATGTGTGGCATTAACATTGCATGACGTCATTAAAACATGCAGTGTACGTTTACGGCAAATATTGTTCAATTTTTTTTTCTATCGGCTTGTCGACTTCAGATGGAGTAGTATTTGTAATGGAAGAAGTGGTTTTTAAGTAGTGGTAATTTAATGCGATTTAGCTGGAGGGCCAACGTTTAGCTTGGGATGGATGGATTAAGTGTGGGAATATGTGATCATACAGATGTGTGGGAATATGGGATCATACAGGTATTATATGTGGGAATATGTGATCATACAGGTATTATGTGTGTAAATATGGGATCAGGCAGATATTACGTGTGGGAATATGGGATTATGCAGGTATTATGTGTGGGAATATGGGATCATGCAGGTATTATATGTGGGAATATGGGATCATGCAAGTATTACGTGTGGGAATATGGGATTATGCAGGTATTATGTGTGGGAATATGGAATCATGCAGGTATTGAGTTATATGTGAGAATATGGAATCATGCAGGTATTATATGTGGGAATATGGGATCATGCAGGTATTACGTGTGGGAATATGGGATCATGCAGGTATTATATGTGGGAATATGGGATCATGCAAGTATTACGTGTGGGAATATGGGATTATGCAGGTATTATGTGTGGGAATATGGAATCATGCAGGTATTGAGTTATATGTGAGAATATGGAATCATGCAAGTATTTTGTGTGAGAATATGGGATCTTGCAGGTGTTATGTGTGGGAATATGGGATCATGTAGGTATTATGTGTGGGAATATGGGATCATGCAGGTATTATGTGTGGGAATATGGAATCATGCAAGTATTGTGTGTGGGAATATGGGATCTTGCAGGTATTATGTGTGGGAATATGGAATCATGCAAGTATTGTGTGTGGGAATATGGGATCTTGCAGGTGTTATGTGTGGGAATATGGGATCATGTAGGTATTATGTGTGGGAATATGGGATCATGCAGGTATTGAGTTATGTGTGGGAATATGGGATCATGTAGGTATTATGTGTGGGAATATGGGATCATGCAGGTATTATGTGTGGGAATATGGAATCATGCAAGTATTGTGTGTGGGAATATGGGATCATGTAGGTATTATGTGTGGGAATATGGGATCATGCAGGTATTATGTGTGGGAATATGGAATCATGCAAGTATTGTGTGTGGGAATATGGGATCTTGCAGGTATTATGTGTGGGAATATGGAATCATGCAAGTATTGTGTGTGGGAATATGGGATCTTGCAGGTGTTATGTGTGGGAATATGGGATCATGTAGGTATTATGTGTGGGAATATGGGATCATGCAGGTATTATGTGTGGGAATATGGAATCATGCAAGTATTGTGTGTGGGAATATGGGATCTTGCAGGTATTATGTGTGGGAATATGGAATCATGCAAGTATTGTGTGTGGGAATATGGGATCTTGCAGGTGTTATGTGTGGGAATATGGGATCATGTAGGTATTATGTGTGGGAATATGGGATCATGCAGGTATTATGTGTGGGAATATGGAATCATGCAAGTATTGTGTGTGGGAATATGGGATCATGTAGGTATTATGTGTGGGAATATGGGATCATGCAGGTATTATGTGTGGGAATATGGAATCATGCAAGTATTGTGTGTGGGAATATGGGATCTTGCAGGTATGTGTGGGAATATGGAATCATGCAAGTATTGTGTGTGGGAATATGGGATCTTGCAGGTGTTATGTGTGGGAATATGGGATCATGTAGGTATTATGTGTGGGAATATGGGATCATGCAGGTATTGAGTTATGTGTGGGAATATGGGATCATGTAGGTATTATGTGTGGGAATATGGAATCATGCAAGTATTGTGTGTGGGAATATGGGATCTTGCAGGTGTTATGTGTGGGAATATGGGATCATGTAGGTATTATGTGTGGGAATATGGGATCATGCAGGTATTGAGTTATGTGTGGGAATATGGGATCATGTAGGTATTATGTGTGGAAATATGGAATCATGCAAGTATTGTGTGTGGGAATATGGGATCTTGCAGGTATTGAGTTATGTGTGGGAATATGCCAACACGAAGATGTTTATCATTGTGTTATATTGCGTAATATATTTAGGGTGTAACAAGCTGTTTTGTATTATCTTTTATCTAAAAGTACTGCTGATCTATAAAAATGGTATACAAAGTTATATAACGTAGGTGGGGTAGGAAAATGTCCAATTTGTGTTGTAAGTTCACGACCTCTCTGTATTAGCACCGTCCATGTAAGGGAGGGAATGCTGTGTGGTGGTTGTCTTTCATGTCATATTATTGGTAGCCGCCAGCACCTTGGGGAAATGGGGGGATATGGAAGAGTTGTGTAACCTGACAAGCACTGAGTGGATCGGGGCAAAAACCTCACGACACCGGGGGTGGGGGGTGGGGGTGGGGGGTGTCGGAACAGCGGTCTGAGATCTGGACAATGTGAAGCCAAGGACGGTGTCAGGAACCTGATCGGTGGGTCAACGATCTCACGCCCACCCCCACACAGTTTTCTTCTGCTTCAGTTCTGGTAATAATCTGGCAACACGGGCGGCTGTATTTAGGGGTGTAGGAGGTATATAGCAGTTTCTTTCAGTCATCTTTCAATCATCTTTCAGTCATCCCCCCCTCCCCAGGTGCGTGTATATCTGTATATCACCCCACAAACGAACGAAAAATAACATAATTTATATCGAAAATATATACTTTAACCAGTGCCCTCCCATACCAAAAATGTAAGTGAACTCTAACCCCCCCCCCCCCTCTTTACCCCCCCCCCCCACCCTCCTCATCCTGAAGTTTCAAGTACCTCCACCTGAGAGAAATTTCTGAAAGAAACACTAGTCTAAATGCTTCATTATCCCAGTGTTATGAAATCCTCCCTTGGAGTTGTGGATAAATGACGTCACCTCACTCAATAAAACTATCCTTAAACTTACTACAATGAGTGCCACCTACTGCAAACGCCAAGATTTCAAAATGTTACATTGGAATATTAAAAACAATTTTTTTTTATTAACCGCTCTGCATTTTCAATAACTTTGTCAACATATTTTCTAACTACACTCATGTAATTCTATTTTCGTATTACCATGTTCGTATCATAACCAATGTTCAATATTAGACTGGGCTCATAAAAAAATACAAAGATCTGTATTGTTTGTTCTCTATCCAACTGGACTGAATCTTCATGGACCGTATCGGTGCTGTATTTTCCTGACCGATTTAAACCGCTACAGAACAACCTTTGGTATTTTAGTAACGAAAGACGAACAGACTAACATTGATTTGTTTGTTCGATAAACGCACCCTGCATCAATTTTTTTTTCTCTGTTCCTAGCTCGGAACTACTCGAGAATCACTGTGTTTAGTTACCAATTATTTTCGATGTTAAAACTTCACAATGCCCTACCCAACCCTACCATACCCCACCCCACCAAATGTAATAACCGTCATTAAAATAATAGACGCCTCTTGTAGTCTGTCATACAAACTCTCCATCCATCACTTCCTTCCCCTTGTGCTACTCACATAGTTATGTTGTAGTTGTCATTTTAAACTGCTACTTTTAATAACTCACGCTAGTACTACACTAGCTACCAGATGTCATTTTAAACTGCTACTTTTAATAACCAACACTACGTTTACACTAGCTACCAGTTGTCATTTTAAACTGCTACTTTTAATAACCAACACTAGGTTTACACCAGCTATGTTGTAGTTGTCATTTTAAACAGCTACTTTTAATAACCAACACTAGGATTAAACTAGCTATTTTGTAGTTGCCATTTTAAACTGCTACTTTTAATAACTCACACTAGTATTACACTAGCTATGCTGTAGTTGTCATTTTAAACTGCTACTTTTAATAACTCACGCTAGTATTACACTTGCTGCCAGTTGTCAATTTAAACTGCTACTTTTAATAACTCACGCTAGTATTACACTAGCTGCCAGTTGTCAATTTAAACTGCTACTTTTAATAACCAACACCAGGTTTACACTAGCTACTAGTTAACATTTTAAACTGCTACTTTTAATAACCAACACTAGGATAACACTAGCTATGTTGTAACTGTCATTTTAAACTGCTACTTTTAATAACTCACGCTAGTATTACACTAGCTACCAGTTGTCATTTTAAACTGCTAATTTTAATAACCAACACTAGGTTTACACTAGCTACCAGTTAACATTTTAAACTGCTACTTTTAATAATCAATATTAGGTTTACACTAGCTACTATTTGTCATTTTAAACTGCTACTTTTAATAATCAACACAAGGATTACACTAGCTATATTGTAGTTGTCATTTTGAACTGCTACTTTTAATAACCAACACTAGGTTTACACTAGCTACATGTTAACATTTTAAACTGCTACTTTTAAATACCAGCAAGCAGGATTCCGCATTCTTACAGTAACATTGATTTTTAACGTGTTATAAAAATGCCACTTCGAAGTTATGTTTTTTGAAGGTGTTAATTAATAAACTAATTATTTAATGAAAGATCATCGACTTTAAGATAGTAGGGAAGGGGGAGGGCGACGGGGGGATACTAATGAGGCAGGTATTAGAAAAAAAATTGCTGCAATACTTAGACAAGTCACTAATTAACTTTGTCGCGTCAGGGCTAATTTAATAGATACGGTAGTGACACGTGTACTTGGGGAAGATGAAGAATGTTCCAGAAACTATTAAAATATAAGAATCCATTTTCATCAACCCTCGTCTCACTTCCACACACATACCCTCACACGTAAACTTACGCCAGCACACACACATACAAACAACTCACAGTGATAAACACGTGAATACGTGCATTTACATTCACATTCTCACATACACATACACTCACTAGTACACATACACGTAAACTCACACTTGCACACACACAACTCACACGAAAATACATACACACAAACATACTCACACACACTACACTTACAATAGTATAGACAGCAGATTTTAAATAGATTTACTCGCACCCCCCCCCCATACCCAACTCCTCAATACAAAAAAATGACAGTCTAGAAGATACCCAGTAAAAGCTGAATGCATATGTTGGCCACAAAGGTGACCTCTCCCTACAGACATCAATACAGAAGTTTACATAAAAAAACAGAGGTGGCCAACTGTTTAACTTAACAATCAATTTAAAAAGTAAAAATCTCCTTTTCGAACCTGAAGAGCCACGGGGCAAGTGAAGTAGAGTTCACTTGTTTATGTGATCCCGACACATGAAGGGATAGTGTGGTCGATGCCAAGCCGCCTTTCCTAACGTGGAGTTAGATACCCATTCAGAACGGTAGAGCACTAGACCCGAAAATCTTGAGTTCGAATCCGGGTGCAAGTCAGTAGAACGTCCCTGAGTCCACCCCACATTTAACATAGCTCCATTAAAACATGTGTCTATTAAAGCCATACTGTATTGCAATAGGACTCCATTAAAGCATGACTTTACGTTAAATCCTCAGTATATTAAAACACGGCAGTATAGTGACCCCATATTCGGCCTAAAAAACGACCCCATCTAATAAGACAACTACCCCCCTCCCCCCCCCCTCCCACTTACTCAACATTAAGGTTTATATTTTCTTTTTAAAAGCACCACAGAAGTAGCCTTGATTTTTTCTATTGAATGTCAAATCCTCACAGACGGATAATACCAAATAAATGGGTGTCCATTAACAGTGAGGTGACTCTAGAATCAGGTGACTCTAGGGCCAGGTGACTCTAAGGTCAGGTGACTCGAAGGTCAGGTGAGGTGAAGGTCACCTCATACTACCCTGCTAATGTACAACTATACCCGCTCATATTGTACCCGGATGTCCGAGGAAGCAAGTCTGTACTTTACCGAGTGCCAAGCAATTACGGAAGTGACGTGATGACGTGTCTTTGTGACCCGCGGGTCAGTCCCGCCCACCACACGACAGGATCAATTAGCCGTGGTTAATTAATGATGTTTCAAACAATTTATAGAAACGAATACGCTCGGACCTAGTTTTATTTATAGCACGAAACGAATTATTTTTAAATTTATAATCAATCGGTTCCATTTATCAGACGAAAAATTCAATCAAAGATAATGTGGGTTGGTGAGTGGTGAGGTTGGGGTGGTGGGGCTGGGGTGGTGGGGGCTGGGGTTCGGTATGGTATGGGGTTTATTGATGTGGAGAGTTTGGATACCAAAGGTCTCGTTTTTATTGGACTTGGGTTTCGTATTAGCAATGTGTTTTAATATTTTGTTTACTGGGACTTTCAGAAGGTTGAAATATTTGGAATTATGTTATTTTATGACATTTGAATATATGGAATGTGATATTTATATTGCGTGTCGATATGTTTAAGGTGGTGTTTTTATAACGTTTGGATATGTGGAAAGTGTTGTTTTTTTTTATTGCGTCCAAATCGCGTTTGTAATCAGGGACTTTTTTGGCGTTGAAATATTTGGGATCTGGGGTTTTCTTGGCGTGAAAGAGTTTGTAATGTGATTCTGAGGAAGTTCCATGTTTGAAACATTGGTTTTAAGGAGTTCTGTGAACTGTATAGAGAGTTCGTAGATTTCTGTGTTGGTATGTCATAGCAAAACTTGAGAGGACCAACTCACGAATACAACACATACATAATCGAAACATGCGTTCTTTAATGTCATTTTTTCTTTTAGTTATCTCTCATCCCCACCCCCGGAGCACTTTTAACGCCCCCTCCCTACTGGAACAAAATTTTTTTAAAAATATTTACATTTTATAAAAAATATATACTTTGACCAGTGGCTGACCATTCCCTTCCACCTTGAATATTTAAGAACCTCTCATTCCTTCGGCGAAAAAAGCCTGAAAGAAACCCTGGTTGATGACTAATCACAGAGCTAAAAGTATTTCACGCTGTAGGCAGTTCGTGCAGCTGCACATATCAAAATACATAAAAGAGCTAATTTTTTTGTTCTTCGTTATCTATCCCCGCGTTAGCAATCAATATCTTAAAAACTTTTCAAGTTGCTGCATGTCTAAAATCACGGAAGTGTAATGCTAGACATGAATATATTTTGTTGTATAGGTTATAAAACCGATATTAGCATTAATATAGGATGAAAACTTGTATGTTAGAGAGTTGGTTATTTATCTGGTACAAGCATTAAGCCAGCATGCAAAGTTTGAGAGATTCTACTGGGAGAAATTAGCGAGAGATGGAACAGCTTAACGAGAGCTTATCGCAGACAAATGGCATCGAGCGGCCGGGCGAGGGCTTACAGGCAGCCGAGTGGCATCCGTTAAGTAGATGGAATTAGCGACGTTTAGTTGCTCTGAAACGGGTTGGCTCAACCTGATCCACGGGTTGGCTCAACCTGATCCGCAGGTTGGTTGAAGAGGGTATCTTTGCCTGGACGGAAGATGATGCGTAACGGTGAAGGTCGACCGTGGGTTGAAGTCGTGACGTCTGCAAAAAATAAATCAAGCGATTAGGTAAAAAAACAAAAAAACACACCAAAAACTACAGGGTTATAAAGTAGGCATGTGTAGTTGGTTAGAGTGTTATAGATATTGTTCACAGGTTTTGCTCAGTAGCTGAGGTATGTAAATTCTGCTGTGGCGTCACCATGGGGGTGTTGAGAGGGGGTGAGCACCCCAGGCTTAGACACCGAAATGTCAGCTTTCTAACGACGTTGCTTCTTGATTCAAAGTTTACAATGTCATTAAAAGAAAGTTTAAAGTCTAAATATTATGTAATATATATCCCTATATCTATCAACCGCTGACTCTTACTTATATATACATATATATTTATATATATATATATATGAAGAAAGAGAGAGAGAGAGAGAGAGAGAGAGTAATAGAAATAGAATAGAACCTCCAAAGTCCTACTTACGACACTGTACTCCGTTCTTGAACAACAATATTTTGTAACCAAAAGGCGTTGATTAAATTCTGCTTTGTGTTAAAACCAAGTTAATAATACTTTTTGAAAGCTTATTACAAGAAGCGTCGTGTCCATTTACCATCGAGCCGAGTTAAAAGGGTAAAGAAAAAAAAAAACAATGTGGTTTTCTATGTACACAATTAGCCAACGGGAAAATCCGCACAAGCTAGATGAAACCGGTCGTTACGTCACGTAGATCAATGCGCAGCAGCTGTGCGCAGGTCACATGTCTAAACATGAGATCACATGATGTGGGGTGTCTCCAAGTAATTAGTCACATGGCTTCATTCCCCCCTCCTCCCGCCCCACATACACACGTATAACACTCTTCCATCGAATTCGACAGAAAAGCAACTTCGAATAGAGGCTTTGAGATACATTAAAAACACCGCCAATAGCGATACTCGGAGCCATATAAAGTTAAATTTTTAAAAGCTAATTACCACTGATTTAAACTGTTCTTGACCACTTGACCACTTGAAAGCACCATCCGCAGAACCGACGAAGACGTCTGAAAACCACAATTTCTAGAACCGCTGAATGCTTAAAGTCGAGGCTATCAAAATTTCTAGAACCGCTGAATGCTTAAAGTCGAGACTATCAAGATTGATCAAACCGCTGAATGCTTAAAGTCGAGGCTATCAAGATTTCTAGAACCGCTGAATGCTTAAAGTCGAGGCTATCAAGATTTCTAGAACCGCTGAATGCTTAAAGTAGAGACTATCAAGATTTCTAGAACCGCTGAATGCTTAAAGTCGAGGCTATCAAGATTTCTAGAACCGCTGAATGCTTAAAGTAGAGACTATCAAGATTTCTAGAACCGCTGAATGCTTAAAGTCGAGGCTATCAAGATTTCTAGAACCGCTGAATGTTTAAAGTCGAGGCTATCAAGATTTCTAGAACAGCCGAAAGCTTAAAGTCGAGGCTATCAAGATTTCTAGAACCGCTGAATGCTTAAAGTCGAGGCTAACTAGATTTCTAGAACCGCTGAATGCTTAAAGTCGAGACTATCAAGATTTCTAGAACCGCTGACTGCTTAAAGTCGAGGCTATCAGCTTCTGAAGTCGATTAAAAATGCACATGTTGTTGTGTAATCCCCTGCAAAAGCTGACGTCTCTTAATTTACAGTCACCGGAGACGGACGTGAACATAGCTTGTAACAATACCCTGTAACATCGGCTGGTAATGTTGCCGTCAAGAATCAATCTGTAAAACTAGCAGCGGTCTTATTCGTGGGGGCAGGGGAGGGGGCAGGGGGTGGGGGTGGGGAGGAAAGATTTTTTAATTTAAAAACAAATTGTTTGAGCGAGCTGGTGAGATCTGGGGTATTAAGTTTGATGAACGGGGATCCTGGTTTAATCAAAGTTGTGTCCGAGTGGTGGGGGGGGGGGGGTCTTTGAGGTGGGCGGTGTCTCTGGGTTTAGGCGTGTCTGTTGTTGTGTGTGTTGCCGTATGTGTCTGTTCTTGATTATGTCATCATTTTCTGAATTACTTTATTATTATTTAATATAAATTTATTATTTCGCGTTCTCTTCAACGTATTCATAGTCCGTTCACAAATCCGTATGTATAGGTGTGTGTGTGTGTTTCTATGTGTGTGTTAAGGTGTGTGTGTGTGTGTGAGGGATGTGTGTGTGAGGGGGTGTGGGTTTGTAAGTCGTAAAATCGTCGACCTTTCTAGACTATCAGCTAAACTTTAACTTGTTGAAAATATTTTTAAATAGTCGCAGACCATGGTGTATTAGGACTGGTAACATAACAGGTGTGTAATTTTGGATGTGTGCCAAGAAGGGTTTTGGTCTAGATTGGTGTTGGTCAAGATGGGTGTTGGTCAAGATGGTGTTGGTCAAGAAGGGTTTTGGTCTAGATTGGTGTTGGTCAAGATGGGTATTGGTCAAGATGGGTGTTAGTCAAGATATGTGTATTGGTCAACATGAGTGTTGGTCAACATGGGTGTTGGTCAAGATGGGTGTGTTGGTCAAGATGGGTGTGTTGGTCAAGATGGTGTTGGTCAAGATGGGTGTTGGTCAAGATGGGTATTGGTCAAGATGGGTGTTGGTCAACATAGGTGTTGGTCAACATGGGTGTTGGCCAAGATGGGTGTTGGCCAAGATGGGTGTGTTGGTCAAGATGGGTGTGTTGGTCAAGATGGGTGTGTTGGTCAAGATGGGTGTGTTGGTCAAGATGGGTGTTGGTCAAGATGGGTGTTGGTCAAGATGGTGTTGGTCAAGATGGTGTTGGTCAAGATGGTGTTGGTCAAGATGGGTGTTGGTCAAGATGGGTGTTGGTCATGAATATAAGTAAAATTGTGAGTTGATCAAGATGAGAAAAATTCAAAATCTGTGATGGTCAATCATGGCGACCGTAAGTGTTAATCCTATTTTTAACTTCCACCTTAAAATACACAAATCTACAGGTCGATTGTAGATGAATCTAAACCCTCATCACGTGATAACAATTTACGTTTAGCAGCACACGAGAGAAATCATTATGACATATTTTGAGAACAACATTTTGCCAGAGGGATTTACCGAGCTTTAGCGCGACACAAAACAAAACAAAAACACTGCCTTGTTTGACATTGCTATGACAGCTCAAGGTCGTTCGTGTCACGTCGATAATCTTTAATAAAGTCGTACTAATCTTACTAATCCGTTGTTGTTTTTACTAGATATATCGCCTGGGTAATTCTCCGGTTTGGGTAGCTGATACCGTGGTATTACACTGTCGGATTTTTGTGTGTGTTTACGGGAATTATTTGGTGCGGAGTGGCTTCAGCGTTGTTTGATGAGTAAGGTGAAAGGTCAGAGATGTTAAAGGTTACTTCCGGATGTTGATAGTTTTTTGTCAGTGCTACATAATCTCCTAGTTTGTAAGCTGTCAATGCTTCACTGCGGCTCTGTGTTATTATAGTCACAGAGTAAAGGTAACACGACAGAGATCCCATAAGTTTGTAGTTGCTTTTTGTTCTCAAAGAAACTCGATATATATATATGTATATATATATATATATATATATATATATATATATATATATATATATATATATGTGTATAGATATATATATATGGGTATATATATATATATATATATATATATATATATATATATATATATATATATATATATATATATATATATATATATATATATATACATCTTCCATATAATCTCTCGTTGTACATAGAACTTTACTTTATCTCCCTCACATAACTCTACTTCCTCTCTTATAACTCTAATTCACCCCCACATAACTACTTCATCCCCCACAGAACTCTACTTCATCCCCCACTCCCAGTACCAACATAACCCCTCTCAGTTGTTCCGACCCCCGGGGTCACCCTGTTGATGGAAGACCCCCGACCCACCCCCAACACTACGACGAGCTGTTTATTTTGAACCCCTGACCTGGCCAGAACGTCTTAATGTATAGCTTATGACAGGGGGGCGGGGCCACAATGGCCGCCACAACCGGAAGTTACTGAACCAACTTGATAGAGTTCTCGTCCTTGCCGGGTTAATCTCTGACTTAATGTTTTCGGGTCTCGAGGGGCCTCCACCCCCCTCCCCACATCAGTGATGGATTATCTCGGCCACTAACTGGACACCTGATCGTTAATAGATTTGTGAAAGCCCTGAGATGTCAAATAAAGCAGTCACGTGATTAACAACGGATCTTTTGTGCTGAGCGCTACGATCTGTTCTTGTTAGTGGCTGGCTTTGTGTTGCTTAACGAGGATGGTGGTCGGAGGTTTGGGGTTAGGTTTGGGTTTAGGTTTGGGTTTAGGTTTGGGTTTAGGTTTGGGTTTAGGTTTGGGTTTAGGTTTGGGTTTAGGTTTGGGTTTAGGTTTGGGTTTAGGTTTGGGTTTGGGTTTGGGTTTAGGTTTAGGTTTAGGTTTGGGTTTGGGTTTAGGTTTAGGTTTAGGTTTAGGTTTGGGTTTAAGTTTGGGTTTAGGTTTGGGTTTAGATTTGGGTTTAGATTTGGGTTTAGATTTGGGTTTGGGTTTAGGTTTGGGTTTGGGTTTAGGTTTAGGTTTTGGTTTAGATTTGGGTTTAGATTTGGGTTTAGGTTTGTGTTTAGATTTGGGTTCAGATTTGGGTTTAGATTCGGGTTTAGATTTGGGTTTAGATTTGGGTTTAGATTTGGGTTTAGATTTGGGTTTAGATTTGGGTTTAGATTTGGGTTAAGATTAGGGTTTAGATTTGGGTTTATTAGGTATGCGTTTACTGAATGATCTTATGGGGTTTGTTGTTGAAGTATATAAGCTAACTAAGTCTGTAAAATATCATTGTTTGAACGCAAATTGTAAAGTTGAATACTAAAAGTCAATTCTATTCTATTAGATAAAAAGGAAAATAAAAAAAAAATCCAACAACACAATCGAATGTTGCATGATGAATATTTTAATGTGAGATATATACAAAAACGAAAACATGTTAAATTTAAAACAAACAAACAAAATAAACTAAAAAACACGAGAACTTTTCCATTGCTTAACATATTTAGATTATCAACAAGCATTCGAGTCCCTAAACCAAACACAATTATAAACCTTAACTTTATAACAAAACCACAGTCCTTTACGCTCATACAATAGCCATTTGCATGAATAGTCTAGCTCAGGGGTCGGCAACCTTTTAAAGCGGAAGAGCCGAAAGTTACAATTTTAAAAATTTCCCTGGTTTTAAAGAGCCACTAACATTTTTTTTTATTTTAAATTTTACTTTTTTATTAAGATTATTAGTATTTGTGCAAGAAGCTGGAGATCCGCATCTCGATATCAAAAGAGCCGCATGCGGCTCGCGAGCCGCAGGTTGCCGACCCCTGGTCTAGCTAGAAGACAAAAAGTGTGATTCTTACAAGCAAAACTGTGTACTCAGTAAATTTAACTGGAATAGTGATGAACTGTTGTGTAAAATGTAAACAAAGGATGTTGACGGGTGTAACAGTAAATGAGCAGTGAGCGATGGTCAGGTTGATCAGGGCATAGGTCAACACCACTGTAGCACGATTGATTGTTTTCGCAGTTTATTTATTTACGTTTTTTTACCCGGGGTTTTTGACCGCTGGTGATCTCCCCTTTCGTCGTATTCAGAGTTGCGGGTAATGGATTGTGTCATCCTGCGGTCTGCGCATGTCTAACATAGCTGCCTTGTGTGTGTATTTGTGGGCGTGATTCTTCTAAAGTAAAATATATGCTCATGCGTTTAAGATTTTTAAGTAAAATCAAGGTTCATTTATGAAGCATTAAAAAAAATTAACACCAAATTTCATTGCATTAAAAATGTAAATTTGTTTTTAAAACACCTGCTTCTTCAGCAGGTCGTGAGAATTTTCACCAGTTTTAGGACAGCCACATTTTTATTACGTTTCAAGTGGCCGACAAACATATTTTAACTGTTTCAATTTATCTTTCGAAAGCTGTCCCGCGATAAAAAAAAAAACCCGAATTTTGTAAGACGGGGAAATCTGTATTTCTCGCGTACGTACGAGAGGAATTTGGCAGATGTTCCGTAACACTTTGAGATGGCATCGCTCTAAGCCTGTCTGTTTCATGTGGGAAACTTGTCAAGTCCTATACACGATAACACTTCAAAACCTGCCATACATAGTTTGGTAAACGTTACATTACAATTGCGTTTTGTGATTTAAATAGTTATATATATATATATATATATATATATATATATATATATATATATATATATATATATATATATATATATATATATGTACTTAATCTATATATCTATAAATATACATAAATATATTTATATTTATATGTATATACATACACATTTATATTCATATATATATAAATAAATAAATAAATAAATAAATAAATAAATATATATATATATATATATATATATATATATATATATATATATATATATATATATATATATATATATATATATATATATATATATTACAAGGCTAACCGGTACAATTGGCCAGTATTATTGTCAGTTCTTAAGGGCCAAAAAATACAGACCCCACCGTCCATCCCCACCCTAGTTATAGAATGACAGATTAAAGGGATCCCACTCCACCAGCTGGGGGAGGGGATTGGTTGTCTTGTTTACAGCCGATAATTAGACTTGTTTCATTTAATTAAACTCGTGGGGGTAAGGGGAGGGTCTTTAACCGAGGGTAGGGTGGGGGTATGAGGCGAACTGTGGGTGGTGTGAGTATGTGGGACGGGGTTGGGACAGGGAGTGAGTTGGGGTAGGGGTGGGGGTGGGGGTGGGGCTGGCGGCAGGGTGTGAGCTCTGGTTGAGTTGGGGGCAGGGTGTGAGTTGGGGTGGGGGTGGGGGCTGGGGGCAGTTATGGTGGGGGTGGGGCTGGAGGCAAGGTGTGAGCTAGAGTTGAGTTTGGGGCAGGGTGTGAATTAGGGTGGGGGTGGGGGCCCGTGACTGATGAACCCTTGCTTGTTAGAGCAGAGCGACCAGACTTCCGCGCAAATCTCCAACTGCAGGCAATTAATTAGTAATCAGCTAATCACCATGCTCTCCATGATAATGAGGTTCGTCATGTCTCCCCCAATGTTAAACTAGCAATTTTATAGCTCTGAGGCCAATTCGACTATTGTAGTAGTTGGTTCTATGTTAATAGTTGTTGTTGCAGTGGAACATTGGTAGTTTCTATGTCATTATACAAAATTGATCTATATATATATATATATATATATATATATATATATATATATATATATATATATATATATATTGTGAATGTGAATGTGAATGCGAATGCGAATGCGAATGCGAATGCGAATGCGAATGCGAATGTGAATGTGAATGTGAATGTGAATGTGAATCAGCGTGTATATCCAAAGACTCCTAATAAAAGTAAATTTGAGCAAATCTTCATTGGAATTTTTTTTTTACACGATCTGACAAGCGCCCAGCAGAGCGTTAGAGGTGATGTACAAAAAAAAAAACTTGCATCATAACGGATCCTTTCCACAGAAGATAGCCAGTTAATGTTTGGCTGACAGAAAGGATATTTCTACAGAGATTGGCTTGATTCAATTCTGTAGATCCTGATTAAATGTTTGTTTTTCTGGATTTAAATAAAACGGAAAAAAATTTTTGAGAAAAATGGTAAATAAAATAAATTATTAAACGTATTATCTTTAGTGATGTTAGTGTTAAAATATTTTTATTTTAGTAAGAAATGTATCGATAAAAAGGTATCATTATATCACAGATCAATGTATTAAATACATAGTTGTTTTAAGTAAAATAGATTTGATATACAACTCGGAGATGTTAAAATAGGGTGATATAAGGGAGTGTCTTGCATTCTACACTAATATATACATATACATATATATATATATATATATATATATATATATATATATATATATATATATATATATATATATGTATTAGTATAGAATGCAACCCTCACCCCCCCCCCCCTTGACTTGCTAGGTGCGCCTTTAGTAAAACGAGAAGTATATTTTTAACGAGTACATTCTTTACTTCCCTTCTATTTCCTACAAGACCTTCCTGTTAAATCTCTCAGTCCTCACAGCTCGCCAACATCCAGTGGTATTTAATAACCCGTGGGTCGATATCACATAATTAGAGAGACCGATTTCTTGCCCCGGGGGGTGGCTCGGGGGTTGAGGGGGGTGGGGGGTTGTCGGTAACATGCGCAAAACGATACGAGTGAGAGAAATTACAGGGAGAAGATCAGAGAGAGAGAGAGAGAGAGAGAGAGAAAGTAAGAGATTGATAGAGAGGGAGTCGGAGAATCAGATAAAATGGAGATTAAATTAAAAGAGAAGCTGAACAAAATGGTACCGTTGTGCTAATCATAGTCAGTAATCGAGTCTCGTGGTATCGCGGGTGAAAAATTAGACGAGTATCTTCTAGTAGTATCGATCTGACGGTTTCAAGTGTTAAAGATGTCTAGTGCTTTTTCATTATAATATATATATATATATATATATATATATATATATATATATATATATATATATATATATATATATAACACTTCACATTTAGGGCTATGCTGCGCTACTAAATGACTTGTAGTATTATGGGGTAAGGCATATTCCACTCCATGTTCATGTCTAGGATACGACTTTATGAAGCGCCGTGTGGTTGAGTCGGTAAACCTGATGGTTGCTAAACCCAAAGTCCCTAGTTCTAACCTGGTACAGATAAGGCAGCAGTGTTTCTTCCAGACTTTTTTCTCCGGGGGGGGGGGGCACTTGAAATCTTCGGGGGGGGGGGGCGGTAAACTTTCTTCGGGGGGGGGGGGGGGCGGACACTGTTAAAAGTATATATTCTCTATATAAATTATGTAAATTTCATTTCGTTCGGGGGGGCGGTAAAAAATTTTCGGGGGGGCTTTGCCCCCCCCCCCCCCCCCCGAAGAGTTGCCTGGAAGAAACTCTATAAGGCAGATAGCTGGAGACAGCAAAACCTGAGGACAGCAAAAGCTGAGGACAGCAAAACCATCTAGGAGTGAAAACTCTTATGTATAGTTATTGGCCGTAAACAATAACTTCTTGTTTGTTTTGGGTAATTAGTGATATGTTTTAAGAATAACTTGAGGTTTGTTTAGTCATTAATATGTTGTATGTTTTAAGGATAACTTGTAGTATGTTTTAAGGGTAACTTGTAGTATGTTTTAAGGGTAACTTTTAGTATGTTTTAAGGGTAACTTGTAGTATATTTTAAAGGTAACCTGTAGTATATTTTATTACAAATTTCAAGAATAAGTTGGCGTTAACAAGCATGTTTTAGCGGTAAGCCAAAGTATATGCTTGGGGTAACTTGAGTTATTTATGTTTCGTTACTTGAATTATAGGTTGAGTAAAACTTTAAAAAGCAATTAAGTGTAGCAACATAAAAAATAGTTTTATTGGCAAATTGAATGGCATAAAATTTTCCAGCATCAGCTAATTCAAGGCTGGTGGGATGTAAAAGAAAATCAGAGCGTGAAACAAATGCGTGTGATTTGTGTGTTTGAAATATTTATCGCCATGTACACGAGGTTCTCTGAGAAAATACACGCCATTCAAGCGAGACGGTGAACTCAGGCGGAAAAGTCGGAGATCAATGTAGGTTTTGTGGTCTCGATCAATGGGCGGGAGCTTTTTGTATGTGCGTGTGTGTGAGAGAGAGAGGGAGAGAGAGAGATAGAGAGAGTGTGTGTGTGAGTAGTTAAGGGTGTGTGTGAGAGTTTTAAGGGGAGTGTTTGGAGTGTAGGTTTGTGTGTATATGTGAATGTTTGTGTGAGAGAGTGTGCATATGGGATGTGTGATTTAGGGTTTTTGTGTATATGTTGATGTGTCGGTGTGTGTGTGAAAGTTCGTGTGTATATGGGATGTGTACGTGTGTGTGAGGGTTAGTGTGAGGGTTTGTGGTAGGATTTGAATGCATATATGGATGTGTGTGTGTGTGTGTGTGTGAAGGTTTGTATGATTCAGGGGTATGTGTGTATGTTAGTAAGAATGAGAGTATGAGAGTGTCGGATGATTTTTCTGGATTTGAAAGAGCGCGTGTCTGTGTGTTAAAGAGTGTACATTTCTGTGAAAATGAATGTGGTTGTGGTTGGGTTTGCGTGTGCGTGTGTATATGTGAGAAATACATAAATCGTAGTGTTTGAGTGTGTATGTATGTGTATGCTATATATATATATGTATATATATGTGTATATACATAGATACATACATATATATATATATATATATATATATATATATATAGAGAGAGAGAGAGAGAGAGAGAGAGAGAGAGAGAGAGTATGAAGGAAAGAAAACAGAAGAGAATGAAAGAAAAAGAGAGAGAGACGTTAGATCCAATGTGAAAAGTGGGTTGGAAGGGGGGGGGGGGGTGGAGGGGGGGAGTGGGTGTATTTGGGATAAAGACAGGACACTCACTAATGCATTCCGATGATTAAAAAAATATTTATTTTTGAGAAGTAATTTTTGTCTTGGGGTGAGGAATTAATGGGCGCGGGGAGCCGATAGGATGTGCCCTGGCATGGGATGCGGGTCTTAGAGTCAAGGTCAGTGCCAGTGGACAAACATTATCTTTAGATCTTCGGGTCCCGGGAAAACTCTAAAAAAAGGGGCGTTATTTGATGTTTCGTCTTCTGATGTATTTTAACTATAAAAGTATATGGAAATTTAGACTTTCTAAATTTAAATCATTTTGGTATAAAAGACTTGATTTTAAAATGATACATTGAAACTTTTTTAGGTTCGACATAAGGACTTCATCAGATTAATAAACTGACTAAGCTAGCTCATGTTGATTAAATGTTCTTTGTGATTTGGATTAAGATTAAACTTAATTATACATATATTTTTCTTATTGTAGAGTATCACATGAATATACATTATATAAGGCGAGCATTATTTTATGCTTTGACACAAGGATTTCGTCAAAGTAGCTTCGTCTTCTACTGAAGGGAAGGCTAAATTTCTTTTTTTTTTAAAAATTAATACAAATTAAAAAGAACGCGTGGAATAGGGAAAACAAGCTCTCCTTTTAAAATTGACGTTCGATTGGACAGAAATAGACCGGCATTTCTGCTCCTGTTTAATTTCGTGGCCCAAACTGAAAGAAATTAATGACAGTAATTTCTGACTGGGAGAAAGAAAAGGGGAGTTAATCTTTCCTATTGACAATATCAGTACTAACACACTAGTCATTTCTCACCCACCCAATTTCACGAGTTGTCGCACGTCTTAATTTCCCCCCTCGAGTTTCTTCTTTAGTGGGTTTTTTCCCCTCTGTAGGTGGTATCTCGTCCTCTCCCACCCCGTGGTACCCGCCCCTCGTCTGTCAGTACAGCTTAGATAAAAGGTTATTAGCTCCATCGCTTCTAATTTCACCCTGTGGCTAGTCGTAGGCTGTGTGGTCCAGTTAGAGGCTAGTCGTAGGCTGTGTGGTCCAGTTAGAGGCTAGTCGTAGGCTGTGTGGTCCAGTTAGAGGCTAGTCGTAGGCTGTGTGGTCCAGTTAGAGGCTGTGTGGTCCAGTTAGAGGCTGTGTGGTCCAGTTAGAGACTAGTCGTAGGCTGTGTGGTCCAGTTAGAGGCTAGTAGTAGGCTGTGTGGTCCAGTTAGAGACTAGTCGTAGGCTGTGTGGTCCAGTTAGAGGCTAGTAGTAGGCTGTGTGGTCCAGTTAGAGGCTAGTCGTAGGCTGTGTGGTCCAGTTAGAGGCTAGTCGTAGGCTGTGTGGTCCAGTTAGAGGCTAGTCGTAGGCTGTGTGGTCCAGTTAGAGGCTAGTCGTGGGCTGTGTGGTCCAGTTGGAGGCTGTGTGGTCCAGTTAGAGGCTGTGTGGTCCAGTTAGAGGCTAGTCGTGGGCTGTGTGGTCCATTTAGAGGCTAGTCGTAGGCTGTGTGGTCCAGTTAGAGGCTGTGTGGTCCAGTTAGAGACTAGTCGTAGGCTGTGTGGTCCAGTTAGAGGCTGTGTGGTCCAGTTAGAGGCTGTGTGGTCCAGTTAGAGACTAGTCGTAGGCTGTGTGGTCCAGTTAGAGACTAGTCGTAGGCTGTGTGGTCCAGTTAGAGACTAGTCGTAGGCTGTGTGGTCCAGTTAGAGGCTGTGTGGTCCAGTTAGAGACTAGTCGTAGGCTGTGTGGTCCAGTTAGAGGCTGTGTGGTCCAGTTAGAGACTAGTCGTAGGCTGTGTGGTCCAGTTAGAGACTAGTCGTAGGCTGTGTGGTCCAGTTAGGGGCTAGTCGTAGGCTGTGTAATCCAGTTAGAGGCTGTGTGGTCCAGTTAGAGACTAGTCGTAGGCTGTGTGGTCCAGTTAGAGGCTGTGTGGTCCAGTTAGAGACTAGTCGTAGGCTGTGTGGTCCAGTTAGAGGCTAGTCGTAGGCTGTGTGGTCCAGTTAGAGGCTAGTCGTGGGCTGTGTGGTCCAGTTAGAGGCTAGTCGTAGGATGTGTGGTCTAGTTAGAGGCTAGTCGTAGGCTGTGTGGTCTAGTTAGAGGCTAGTCGTAGGCTGTGTGGTCTAGTTAGAGGCTAGTCGTAGGCTGTGTGGTCCAGTTAGAGGCTAGTCGTAGGATGTGTGGTCCAGTTAGAGGCTAGTCGTAGGCTGTGTGGTCCAGTTAGAGACTAGTCGTAGGTTGTGTGGTCCAGTTAGAGGCTGTGTGGTCCAGTTAGAGACTAGTCGTAGGCTGTGTGGTCCAGTTAGAGGCAGTGTGGTCCAGTTAGAGGCTGTGTGGTCCAGTTAGAGACTAGTCGTAGGCTGTGTGGTCCAGTTAGAGACTAGTCGTAGGCTGTGTGGTCCAGTTAGAGACTAGTCGTAGGCTGTGTGGTCCAGTTAGAGACTAGTCGTAGGCTGTGTGGTCCAGTTAGAGGCTGTGTGGTCCAGTTAGAGACTAGTCGTAGGCTGTGTGGTCCAGTTAGAGACTAGTCGTAGGCTGTGTGGTCCAGTTAGGGGCTAGTCGTAGGCTGTGTGGTCCAGTTAGAGGCTGTGTGGTCCAGTTAGAGACTAGTCGTAGGCTGTGTGGTCCAGTTAGAGGCTGTGTGGTCCAGTTAGAGACTAGTCGTAGGCTGTGTGGTCCAGTTAGAGGCTAGTCGTAGGCTGTGTGGTCCAGTTAGAGACAGATGCTTTTTTAAAGGCTAGTTAGAGGCTGTTTAGTGGCTAGTCAGAGGTTCTTTAAGGATGCACGCTCTACCACATGGACCACACCGTCCCTGATGTAGCAGTAGAGTTGACCTTATTGCACTAGTAATATCATTACATCTTTTATGCTTCTGTCTATAGGCTTACATTTTACCTGTTTCTGTCTTAGCTATATGATAACCTCAGAAAAATTGTCAAGATCAACGGTTCTAATGTAAGTGTTATAAAAACCTTGATTATCAATGTTTTGTTTTTAAAAGCTGTTTTTTTTTAAAATAAAAAACATAAAAGGAACAAATATAATGCCTCTCAAATTTCAAAAGAATAGAAAAGTAATGTTCAGAGCAGCTAAATTTGCCTGTTAATTTTGCGAAATATCTGGGGCATTTTATTTGACAACTTGGGAGCCGTCTGCTTCTTTTCATCTTTCGAAGCCTAGCGTGTTGTGAATAATTGCACGTGGAAGTGGGCACTGATTTGATGTGATTACAAGAAGCGATTTAAGAACATTAACACGAGAAACAGAGGAGAGTTACCCTTCCTGTATTTACATAATCTACATTTAAAAGAAATAAAAATGTCCAGTTTTAGGACTCTTGTGTCGAATTCTACTTTGTCTTCGTTTTCAGTGTGCGCAGTTGGTTTGCGCAGTGATGTATTGCGCAGCGATGTGTTGCGCACTTGAAAAAAATGCACACAGATAGATCCGCAAAGAAAATATAATCTGCGAACTTGGACAAGTAAAAGTGGACAATCAGATAAATAAAAACAGGAGACAATTTTACATGGAATACTGATCGTAAATATAACTTAATAGTTTGGTATATTTTCTTTTGTCATAACTCATCATAAAGTCAATTTTTGTTAAAATGTACTAAAGTTGGGATATAGTTAAATAAACATTGTTTTAAATTTCACACATTTTCTGTTAAATGATACTCTGAGATTAATTTACGATTTTTTTTCCTATCCATGACCAACTTCTATTTTTGGTTGACCTACTTACTCTTGACACACTCCCCCAAGCCTGACCTAATTTCTACTCACCCTGATCACAAGCCTCAACCCCAGCCCATTTCTTAGGCTGTGCCAAGCCCCTACCCCAGCCAATTTAACCCAGCCCTTTTACCCCAGCAGCCCATTTACCCCCCCCCCCCCCCCATTCCCAACATGAATGTCAGCCATGACGCGCTTGTTATACAAGCATGACATGACATTAAGTGATTTTTTCCCTCGATTGCCTGTCAGATTTGTGACGTGGTCATTATCTAATGTCCAATTGATCTGGTTTTCAAAATAAAGACATCTAATATTCTTCATCTGTCCGGCAATTTTTTTATATTTGTATGCATTATGTTTCGATATTTTATTTCTTACTTACTTATATAAATTTATTACGTTGAACGTGAATTAGTAGATCACGTAGACCTACATACTGCGCTTCTTTCAGACATTTTTCTTCTGGATGATGGGGTTGGGGGGGGGGGGGGGGGGTTGAAACTTTAGTTTTGGAGCGGACACTGGTTTGATTTCGTTGGTAAGGGGGGGGGGTGGGGTTAGACGTGCTTCTGTGGACAATGCTCCCCCCCCCAACGTATACCTGAAAGAAACACTGCTCACACATTGGTTCAGTAGTCGATGTTATGGTCGGCTGTAGTGTAGCGTTAAAGGCTATGTTAGCATTGGTGAATTTTCCTGGCTCTGTATTCTTATAGAGGAAATAGAGCATACGTGGGGAAAGTTATCTACCGCTATATGGAAACACATCTTTTCCCGTTCGTGCCCAAGACACATGGGGCAGATGAAGTAGAGTACATCAGAGCTAGGTGTATTCGGGGATGCTCTACTGACTTACACCCGGATTCGAACTCGAGACTTTCGGACTAGCTATCTAGCTCTTTACCGCTAGGCCATGCCGTTCCATAAACACAGAACAACTGATTCCAAAATATGTGAAATGGATCCATGACTATTATGGGATGGGGTGGTCCATGGGTAAAAAAAAACGAGATAAAATAAGTATTTAAAGTTTTTTTAGTGGCTGGTGGCATGTGAACGAGGGCCGAAAGTGACGTTTGGTTTGAAATCGTATGAGTCACTAGAAGGAGTCTTAATCACTGTTGGTGTCCAGCGCCACTTGACGGGGGGGGGGGGGCGTCACTCAAAGCTGGGGCGCATGTCACTCAACGCTCGAGCGTCGAGTCACTCAACGCTGGAGCGTTGAGTCACTTTACTCACCAACCTTCCCACACTCGACTGACTTGCCGCTATTGTCCCCTGCACCGCACTCGTCTGCAGTCAACAGCACTCACTCCGTGTGTCCGACACTCGTCGACCGGTGTGTCCGACACTTGTCCTCACCTCGCGGGATGGTCTGCAGCCCTCGACAGCAGCGTTCGTCCTCCCATCGGCACCAGCAGCGGTGCTCCAGGAGAGGTGAGACGCTCAAGTGCTGACGTGCATTATTACGTAACGGTGCCGGAGACACTCGAGAGGAATCGGCATGTCACGTGATCCAGCTCTCGATAGTCTGGGCAGACGATGGAAGAAAAACTTCAGTCAAAGAGATTTTACTAGCTCGTGGAGTCTAGTGACCCTATCATGGCGGCTATCAAATTATCAGGGCTGTCGTGTTGCTGTGACGTAGTGTCTCAATAATGAGTAACTTACACGCGTCCCTACTATATGTAATGATTGGCTCATGTTTGAAAACTTCCCACCAGGGGCGTAGCGAGGGGGGGGCGGGGGGTGCGGACCGCACCGGGTGACACCATTTAGGGGGGTGACACCAAGGCAAAAAATAGCAAAATATATAGAGAAAAACTCGAGGGGGGGGGTGCAAATCGGAAGTTTGAGGGGGGGGGGGGTGCAAATCGAAAACTCGAGGGGGGGTGCAAATCGAAAACTTGAAAGTTTGTCCCTGGGAAGGGACTCTATGCCTCTGGGGGGGTGACACCATTAAGTGCCGCACCGGGTGACACCCGACCTCGCTACGCCACTGCTTCCCACCACACCAAGACCCAATGAGTGAAAAAATCCCTTTGGGCCTGGGATTAACCAAACGGCTATATAAAGTTTTTAAATTTTTCTGGTAATCTTCTTATAATTTTTTTATAATCCTTACATATTTTAAAAAATAACGCTTGCTTATTTAGCATAAGCAATTTTATTTGTTTATCAGCTTTGTATTATTTTATTTTAAAAATACGTGTTTGGTACAAACGTTTTAATTTTCTTAATTAAAGCAGTAAATTTAGAATGTTTCTCAAGGGGCACCAAACATTGTGTTTAAGGCCTTTTATTAGGCCTGGCTTTACGGGCTACTAGTCGTTGACTGGGTGATCATAGGAAGGTACATGGGTGTGTTTATCACAACCCGACAGTAAACTAAACCAGAAGCCAATTTAAAAAATTGGTGAACTAAACAAGAACAGCCTTGACCGTTATGAAGAAGCAACGCCGATTCTGACAGGATGTTATCAGTGGTTTACGTTTCGTATATCTGATTTGTTAGTTAAATTTTATTTAAGGAATTTATTATTTAAAAATTGTTTTTTTTTAAAATAAATCCTGCGCTTTGTAAATTTTAAAATAAAAGATCTGAGACATTAAAGCTGTGTAATCTCAATTTTAATCGGATTCGTTGTCGTTTAAGGTCATAAATTATCATGCGTTTCAAAGGACAGAATTCTAGAAAAGCTTTAAGCAGAGAAAGCATACTTGTCTAGCGTTTAGCGAAAACAGCATTTTGACTTGTTTTTAGCGAAGAATTTTTTTCATAAAGAAGAACTGAAACCAAATCCTTGAATTTTGTTTTCATTTACATAGTTCTTGAAACTGTATAATGATAACATATATAAATATAAATAAATATATATATATATATATATATATATATATATATATATATATATATATATATATATATATATATACGTGCGTGTGTGCGTGTTTCCATCACCCTGATACATTCCTATTGAAGCTGTTAACTCTATATGTACCACTGCCCACACTAAGGCGAGGTGTAACCATATCGAGTAATGTAGGGGAGATAAATGGCTATGTTGACCCCGAGTTCACGGACCTGACCATTTACTATTTATGGTGGTCAAGCCGTTATGTAGACTGTGTATATGTTTCATTTGCACAAACATACGTACAGTTATAGACCAACACACAGGGGGAATTAGATCGTAAAGAAGTGTGTTCAAACATACAGAGTTGAATATTAATTAATCTAATCAAAATTCAAATTATCATTCACTAAATCTGGAGGTGTGTCCTTTATAAAAGGGGGAGTAATCGAGAGGTGTGGCTTTTTAAATAAGGAGGTATAATTCGGAGGTGGGTTTTTTTTTTGGGATATAGTGAGGGAGTAGAAAGAGAATTAGGTGGGAGACATGTAAGCAGGAGAGGGAGTCTGCTGGTAGAAAGTAGTCTGTCGAATTGTTTCTCCTAAAGTATACCTGTACATCAACTCGAGAACTATACCTGTACATCAACTCGAGAACTATACATGTACATCAACTCGAGAATTATACATGTACATCAACTCGAGAATTATACATGTACATCAACTCGAGAATTATACATGTACATCAACTCGAGAACTATACCTGTACATCAACTCGAGAACTATACATGTACATCAACTCGAGAATTATACATGTACATCAACTCGAGAATTATACCTGTACATCAACTCGAGAATTATACCTGTACATCAACTCGAGAACTATACCTGTACATCAACTCGAGAATTATACATGTACATCAACTCGAGAACTATACATGTACATCAACTCGAGAACTATACCTGTACATCAACTCGAGAATTATACATGTACATCAACTCGAGAACTATACCTGTACATCAACTCGAGAATCATACCTGTACATCAACTCGAGAATTATACCTGTACATCAACTCGAGAACTATACCTGTACATCAACTCGAGAACTATACCTGTACATCAACTCGAGAATTATACCTGTACATCAACTCGAGAACTATACCTGTACATCAACTCGAGAATTATACATGTACATCAACTCGAGAACTATACCTGTACATCAACTCGAGAATTATACCTGTACATCAACTCGAGAACTATACCTGTACATCAACTCGAGAATTATACATGTACATCAACTCGAGAACTATACCTGTACATCAACTCGAGAATTATACATGTACATCAACTCGAGACAGTTTTCCTCACTCTAAAACAAATCTTTTATTATGTTTGTTATTTTTAAAGTTTTATTTGAAATCCAGTTAGTTTTTTTTAAGCAAAATCTTTATTCAAATTCTGAGCCATGCGGGGGCGGAAAAATATGTCCCAGCTATGATACGTATGTCCCCTCCACGGTAAACATGTCCCCTCCCAGGGAAATATGTCCCCTGTATGTCCCCGTTATGTCCCCTGTATGTCCCTCCCTAAAATCACAGAAGTAGAAAAGGCATCCAATACAGGATAAAGGTATTAATAGTCGTCTCGTTTTCTCTCCCCCAAACTCCCCAACGTATTGAGTACCGAGGGTGGTGGAGGTGCGAGGGGTGGGGGTGACAGAGGGGGTGGGGGAGGTGTATTGATCTGAGCGACGGTTCGAGTTAGGGGAGTGGGGAAAAAAATCTTTTGACTCGCTTTAACTTGATTGGGGTATCGGGTAGAGAAATGTTGTTTTCTGTGGTATTCGATGTCAGTCTATTGTGGAATTCGATGTCTGTCTATTGTGGTATTCGATGTCTGTCTATTGTGGTATGCGGTGTCTGTCTATTGTGGTATTCGATGTCTGTCTATTGTGGTATTCAATGTCTGTCTATTGTGGTATTCGATGTCTGTCTATTGTGGTATTCGATGTCTGTCTATTGTGGTATTCGATGTGTGTATTGTGGTATTCGGTGTCTGTCTATTGTGGTATTCGATGTCTGTATTGTGGTATTCGATGTCTGTCTATTGTGGTATTCGATGTCTGTCTATTGTGGTATTCGATGTGTGTATTGTGGTATTCGGTGTCTGTCTATTGTGGTATTCGATGTCTGTATTGTGGTATTCGATGTCTGTCTATTGTGGTATTCGATGTCTGTCTATTGTGGTATTCGATGTGTGTATTGTGGTATTCGGTGTCTGTCTATTGTGGTATTCGATGTCTGTATTGTGGTATTCGATGTCTGTCTATTGTGGTATTCGATGTCTGTCTATTGTGGTATTCGATGTGTGTATTGTGGTATTCGGTGTCTGTCTATTGTGGTATTCGATGTCTGTATTGTGGTATTCGATGTCTGTCTATTGTGGTATTCGATGTCTGTCTATTGTGGTATTCGATGTGTGTATTGTGGTATTCGGTGTCTGTCTATTGTGGTATTCGATGTCTGTATTGTGGTATTCGATGTCTGTCTATTGTGGTATTCGATGTCTGTCTATTGTGGTATTCGATGTGTGTATTGTGGTATTCGGTGTCTGTCTATTGTGGTATTCGATGTCTGTATTGTGGTATTCGATGTCTGTCTATTGTGGTATTCGATGTCTGTCTATTGTGGTATTCGATGTGTGTATTGTGGTATTCGGTGTCTGTCTATTGTGGTATTCGATGTCTGTATTGTGGTATTCGATGTCTGTCTATTGTGGTATTCGATGTCTGTCTATTGTGGTATTCGATGTGTGTATTGTGGTATTCGGTGTCTGTCTATTGTGGTATTCGATGTCTGTATTGTGGTATTCGATGTCTGTCTATTGTGGTATTCGATGTCTGTCTATTGTGGTATTCGATGTGTGTATGGTGGTATTCGGTGTCTGTCTATTGTGGTATTCGATGTCTGTATTGTGGTATTCGATGTCTGTCTATTGTGGTATTCGATGTCTGTCTATTGTGGTATTTGGTGTCTGTCTATTGTGGTATTCGATGTCTGTATTGTGGTATTCGATGTCTGTCTATTGTGGTATTCGATGTCTGTCTATTGTGGTATTCGGTGTCTGTCTATTGTGGTGGTGTCTGTCTATTGTGGTATTTGGTGTCTATTCGGTGTCAACAACAGTTGATGGGGTAAGAGCGTGATGGACCAGGGCTAACCACCTCGCTGTTGTATCGTGTTGGTTTTGGTTTACAAAAGTCTATTTTGTCAACATGGTAACAGGAATTTATCACAATTGTACATCCAGCTATGTAAGTCTCTTTACATACGTCATGCAGGGCTACAGCATGTACCATCAGGCGCGGTCTAGGCTTTGACCACAACGTCCCCCCCCCCACTCAGGGAAAACCAGTATGGGGGTGCCAGGAGTTCTGGAGACCACAGTCCAGTTCATCCACGAACTGCTCCCATAAAAAAATGTTTAAGAACGACTTAAAAGAAGAAGAATTGTCATTACATGTCTTATATTTGCTATTCTATTTTTAATATATATATTATATATACATATATATAGCCTAATTCATAACAGAATTACTGTAAACAGAAAACTGTTTGTTTAAAGGTTTTCTCTAGCGTTACAAGCCTCATCTTGTGTGAATTACTAAGGAAATTGCTTTCCCTACCGATTCCATCTAAAAAGAAACAATACGAAACCAATATCATTAACAGTTATTTCGTTCTTATTACTAACAAAAATAACAAAACAAATATTTGATACAAAAAAAAGCGAAAGTCTAATTGAAAAAGGCCCATAAATCAAAAGCTTAGTTCCAACTTAAAGTAGTGCGGCAATAACCGGAAACTGAGGAGTTTTTCCCACAATACGAATGGCGGTTTGATTGGCCAAGCATTGGCTGCCGGATTTTGTTTTTGCTTTATGCAAATGTGACGAGATATTAATAACTTTCTTTCTTCTGTCTGCTCAGACTCTAGTGTCTAGCAGTCGTACACAGATGACTTATTGCAGTCACAGTAATTAGTCATGCTAAAGAAATGACTTATTTCATGCTAAAGAAATGGCTTATTTCATGTGAAAGAAATGATACAATGCGGGCACTTTAAAAAACCTATTAAAACTTATTAAATATGTTTACATAACTGTTATGGGATGGTGTGGCTTAAGCGATAGAGCTCTAGGGTGCTAACCTGAAAGTCTCGAGTTCGAACCCGGGTTCAAGTCAGTAGACCGTCCCTGAGTCCACCCCAGCTCTGATGGGTACCTAGCTCATGTTAGGGAAAATAAAGGCGTCTGGGCAAAGTGCTAACCACACCTTTCCTTCATATGCGGAAGTTAAGAAACATATGAACTCAACTTCACCTGCTCAATAGATCACTAGGTTTAAAGAGGAATCTTTACTTTCCTTTTTACATAAATAGTATCATCTTTACCCGTTCGTGCCCAAGACTCAAGATGCAGATGAAGAAGGGTTCATCAGTTTCAACTACCTCGGGATACAGATAATATGGTCAGCACAATACCCTGCCGTCTTTGTTCCCCTATTATGAGGAAGGTACCTATCAGAGCTGAGTGGACTCAAGGACATCAAACAAACTGGAGCCAGGAAACCGAACTCTAGACATTTGAAAACAGGTTCTCCACACCAAGCTTTACTAGATTACAATCATTCAGTAGAACCATAGATTACAATCATTCAGTAGAACCATAGATTACAATCATTCTGTACGACCATAGATTACAATCATTCTGTACGACCATAGATTACAATCATTCTGTACGAGCATAGATTACAATCATTCTGTACGAGCATAGATTACAATCATTCTGTACGAGCATAGATTACAATCATTCTGTACGAGCATAGATTACAATCATTTAGTACGACCATAGATTACAATCATTTAGTACGACCATAGATTACAATCATTCAGTAGAACCATAGATTACAATCATTCTGTACGACCATAGATTACAATCATTCTGTACGACCATAGATTACAATCATTCTGTACGAGCATAGATTACAATCATTTAGTACGACCATAGATTACAATCATTTAGTACGACCATAGATTACAATCATTCAGTAGAACCATAGATTACAATCATTCTGTACGACCATAGATTACAATCATTCTGTACGAGCATAGATTACAATCATTCTGTACGAGCATAGATTACAATCATTTAGTACGACCATAGATTACAATCATTTAGTACGACCATAGATTACAATCATTTAGTACGACCATAGATTACAATCATTCAGTAGAACCATAGATTACAATCATTCTGTACGACCATAGATTACAATCATTTAGTACGACCATAGATTACAATCATTTAGTACGACCATAGATTACAATCATTTAGTACGACCATAGATTACAATCATTTAGTACGACCATAGATTACAATCATTCAGTAGAACCATAGATTACAATCATTCAGTAGAGCCATAGATTACAATCATTCTGTACGACCATAGATTACAATCATTTAGTACGACCATAGATTACAATCATTTAGTACGACCATAGATTACAATCATTTAGTACGACTATAGATTACAATCATTTAGTACGAACCATAGATTACAATCATTCAGTAGAACCATAGATTACAATCATTCAGTAGAGCCATAGATTACAATCATTCAGTAGAGCCATAGATTACAATCGATCATTTACATTACAGTGTATTTGATGAATTATACAAAGCAGTTCTAAATTGCAATCTTTATGCACAATCAAAAAAACCGATCCAATGTTCAAAAAACTTGTAAAATGTCTAAAGATGTAAACAGCTTCTGATATGTTTAAAATTAACCCTGTGGTACCCGATAAGCTTCCCCTTAAACAAACACAGCAAGTTGCTTTGTTATGGGGTTAAAACGTTTGCCAGCAACCTTCTTCTCTTTCAACCCTATTGTTTTAATTAACCCTTTCAGTGTCGTCAACACAAGCTTTAGCTTCGCCCGGAAACGGAAGGACTGTATTGTAATAAATCTTCTGCGCTAGGAGATGTTGTTTCTTTTGATGTTGTCCGTGTTTTGAGAGGTGGTAGAAGTGGTTGTTGCCCTTGTGTCGTGGGAACTAACATAAAGGGGGAGAAACTGTAAAACAACGATAATATAAAGTTTGTTTTAAGAATGGCGGCTACTGTACATAAGGAGAAAAAAATCTGATGTATGTATTTATAAACAACATATTCTGAATAAAAAGAGCAGCAGTTTGTATAAATAATATATTTAATTGTGAAAATGGACAATGGAATAGAACTTTATTTCATAACTTAGAAATAAATCGTGTTATAATAATGCGTATTCTGAATGGTGAACGCGGTTTAAAATCTACAAAAATAAAGACGAACAGGCTATTGTTAAGAGAAAACTTCAAGTCTAGAAGACGCCACGTAAAATTTAGGGCAACTAAAACCAGGGATGTTTGACCAGGGATTCTCAAACTGTGTCTGCTATGAGCCCTATGTAAGGTATAAGGAGATACAGACTGTAGGCCTACTAGCCCAGTAGTACTGAGCTGTATTCAAGTCTGAAATGGTTTAAAGTTTTAATGTCTGATTACGGGCATGTAATTGTCTCATACATATGCGTATGTGATTTTTGTGTTAATAAAAATAAGTTCCTTAATTAATATAAGAATTTATGAAAAAATTGTATTTTGGATTTTAGCGAATAGAAAACCTAAAGTGGAGTCATATTTTCAGATTTAACCTCTTGTAAACCGGGAACTACTCTCAGAATTTGAGAACCCTTCTCTCGGAATGTCTAGTTCCATCTTACGGGGTGGAAGAGGGAGACGGGAGTGGGAAGTGCAGTAAGTCTATAATAAGGCACTCGAGATCTCGGCCTTAATTAAAGACCTGTCCACTCTCCTCATAGCCCCTGACGCCAAACTAATTAAACAAAACATCATTAGGCGCCCCACAATGCGTGCCGCTCAAGTCTCCTATTTGTCAGCACGGAGTCAATGATGCGTGAAGAATGTATGATCCCCTCCCCCGTCACGCTTGACTGACTTTGTTGTGTGAGCTCACCATTTGATGCCAGCTAATCCCAGTGTGGAGCTTTTGTTTCCTCTTTTGGACAATTTGACTACATTTTGTATGCTCTGTTGAAGTATATCTGTGTTATACGCCGACTTCTGAAGTCATTTTGTGATATTGGCCTGGCTCTACAACTCGAAGGCTCGAAGCTTGCATGTTTCCGCTGAGTTCTTTCATCAAAAGTTTCCATCACAATGGCCAGAGCCATATTGTGATGGCTCTGTGGGCCATGCACGGGTTGCCAGATAAAACGTGGCGCATCCAGCCATGGGCCCATTGGTTCTGTACTGGAGTTGTCTATTCATAACTCGACTACATTGTGTAGTTGATTGAATATTATGTAGCGCTCAATACTACGTTAGAGGTAGATATTCAGTCGCCTAGTCTTATCATGTGATGTGGTTTGTTATGCTACATTACATATCTGCTACATTTCACCCCACAAGAAGTCTTGTAGTCTACTATCTGTGTTGCATGTTGTAGACACCTTTAGCGATTAAACAGGACGTTCTAATTTTTTAATTCCAATCTTTTATTCTAATTTAGCCCGCCCCCCCCCCCCTCCTGTTTCTACCACACTACGGTGCCGTCTCGAGCGGTAAGGCGCATGCCAGGTAACCCCAGACTCTCGAGTTCAAATCCCGGACTCGAATCTGTATGATGTCGCTGAGTCAACTCAGCTCTAACGGGTACCTGGAAAAAATCGATGTCACTTAAAATGAACCCAACTGACCGTTCATATTTCCTGGTCTTGAAAAGCGTGAGCTCTACTCCACCTTACCTATTTGAGATTCATACCCAAAACTGTACTGAATTCTCCCTGCTTCTCCTAAAACTACCACAGGTAGTTCGTTACTACATGAACATTTTAGTTGAAACTTCACTTTATGTTTGGTAGTTAAAACTTAACATCAAATCTTATAATTTACATCAAGTAATTCGTCCGTCAACAATGATAGAACTCGATGTTTACATTCCATCAAGAAAAAAAAACCATTTTGATATTTTATAAATTTTACGCACTCATTGCGACATACCGTGGACATCGAAAGCTGTTGATGGAAAAAATAAAAATTTTCAACCAACTTCCCGGGGCTATGTGACAGGTCTGAGTAGAGAGAATTTTTAAATTTTTTTTTTCGTTGTCAGGCCAGACTTGTACAGTCGTCACCGGATATGAACATTTTAACTTAATTAATGGCTTAATAATACAGGCACTGGGTGGGGGGGGGGGGGGGGACAGAGGGGGGAGGGGGATCGCGGTAGAGAGGAAAACGTGTAAGGGTATGGAAAGTTCAGTTGAGATTTTTGGAGAGATAAAAAATGAGTTAGTGATAGTGAGAGAAAGAGAAAGAGATAGAGAAAGGGAAAGAGAAAGAGAAAGAGAAAGAGAAAGAGAAAGAGAAAGAGAAAGAGAAGAAAGAGAAAGAGAAAGAGAAAGAGAAAGGAAAAGAGAAAGAGAAAGAGAAAGAGAAAGAGAAAAGAGAAAGAGAAAGAGAAAGAGAAAGAGAAAGGAAAAGAGAAAGAGAAAGAGAAAGGAAAAGAGAAAGAGAAAGAGAAAAAGAAAAAGAAAGAGAAATTGATTGAAAGATAGATTAGATAGAGAGAGAGAGAGAGAGAGAGGGAGGGAGAGAGGTTGAAAAAGTTAAAGAAGATAAGGAGTGGGGATAGAAAAGGCACATTGTAATGATGCTCGCTTCTCACCGAGCAACAAAAAAAAACCCAACGTAATGCTGCAATCGTTCAATACATTTAAGCTGGACGTATTCAGGAAGTACATTCTGACATGCGCAGACCGTGGAGTGGGTTTTTGTTTTATGACAGCAGGATGCTGTGGCCATTAGGAGGAGGAGATAAAATAAATCTTGGGTTCATTCCTTCCTGTCAGTCCTGGCAATAATCATTTGTGCCAGGTCAAGCCAGTAGAATGTCTATCTGCACCACCACATATCCCCCACTACCCATTTATGTTGTAATACAACTGTCGAATATCAAAGTTCTCACCCCCACCCCACCAGTCCACCCACTCTTTTTGTCATAGAACGGTTATATATCGAAGTTCTCACACCCCACCCCCAACCTACCACCCACTCAGATTGGCATACAATGGTCAAATGTCAATATCCTCACCCCACCCCAATATTCAGTAATAGTGTAGGACAACCCACCACACCCCCACATCCCCACATCACAACACACCACCCACAATAATACTTTTAAAAGAGCCCTGCAGCATGGTCCTTAGAGCGACTTCTAGTAAATTATATAGTCCCCACAATGTATTGTCTCTACTGCTAATTTTATATAAAGCCTTAATAGCCAATAAAAAAACAAAAACAATTTTACCTTTTATTTTCTCTACTGTCGGTAAGCCAATCAATGAAATGGCAGTCCAGCTGCATAATTAATGAAAGCATTGTTCTCTATGTCACAACAACAAAAAGTGTTCTCCAAAATGGCGGACACCACGATTAGATGCAAGTGTGGGGAGGGGGGGTGGATTGAGTGACGACTCGTCTTACCGTTTCGTCTGGCGCCCCCCCCCCCCCCCACCCAGATTAAAGCCCGATTTGTTTCCTGGGAAATTTAATTCATCAGCTGTCAAACACAGAAATTTATAACTAGGACTCATTAAAAGTTTAAAAACACAATAATAAAAATATTGTTCGCAGAAAGAAATTTAATCGAATCACACGTTTTGATATATATATATATCAAGGAAGGTTTCATATATATTTACACTTGTAAATTAATATCTTAGGTAAAACGTATTTGTAAATGTGTGCTTCTAATTTGGGTTTTCAAGCTTTTACCATAATTAGACATATCTTAATCAATCAACGTTTTCAATTAGCTAAAAATATGTTTAGTGTAAATGCTCAAATGTATAATATCCAATTAATAGCCCTGTACTAAATATTTTAAAAGTTCAAATTTAAAACCAAACCCTGATATTTCCCCCATGAAGTCTCAGCCGCCAACATACCCCGGCCATAGTAGTGAAAACGTGTACTGTAACTCTATAATTAAATCAATCACTGTGGCCGTATCGATTAACGATAAAACCTGGCCTGATCACCCCCCCCCCCCCCCATCCTGAAAACTTTCATTCGTCGGAAAAATAATATTTTTTTTTTAAATTTGGATTTTCTTAAGTGTAAAAACGAATTCGAGTTTAAATAAGGATGAGTTTAAGAGGCGTCGTAACATAGGCGGCACAGTTTTCAAATATTAGGACGGGTGCTACAGCGTATTATACACACTTACATGGGGATTTGATGGAACGGCGTGGCATAGCAGTAGAGAGCTAGAATGCTAACCCGAGACTCGTGAGTTCGAATCCGGGTTCAAGTCACATGGAATGTCCGTGAGTCTACCCAGCTGTAATGGATACCTAACTCACGTTGGGAAAATAATAGGTGGTTGGGCATAACCCTTTATATGCCGAGGTCATTTAAACTCTACTTCATCTGCCCAAGGGATCGCTAGATCTAAAGAGGTATCTTTACTTTTTTTTGAAGATTTGTGAATCATGCTCATACATGTTACAACTTTACCCTCCCCCTACCGACCCAATGATATGTAGATAAATCCATAGACCATTATCCCCTCCCTCCCACCCCACACCGCCCCCACCCATATTATAAAACACATGTGGAAACCGTCACTTGCAGGGTGGGTTTGCTATTAAAAAAATATATAAATAACAGGTTTGTTCATAATTATAATCCCACATACATACCAGTTCTTGCAATTTCTTGCACATTAAAAACAGTAAATGGAAAAGAAATTAGTCGACATTTTGAAAAAAAATCGAATAAATTAAAGTGTTATGTAACACGGCTACTGACCACTACCCCTCATTCCAAAACACCAAGATCTAGTTGATAAACCATCAACACACACACACACACCATACACAAAAACATCAAGATCTAATTTATAAACTACCAACACACACACACACACCATACCCCAAAACATCAAGATCCAGTTGATAAACAACCAACACACACACACACCATACACCAAAACATCAAGATCTAGTTTATAAACTACCAACACACACACACACCATACACCAAAACATCAAGATCTAGTTTATAAACTACCAACACACACACACACACACCATACACCAATAATTTTAAAAAATATGGATCACCACAACATGCTCTACAAAATAACACATTGATGAACCCCACCTCCCACCCCCCATCAGGTTAACAGTGTACTCGATTCTTCCCCCCCCCCCCCCCCCACCAACACCCCGTGAATTAGTGCATAGAAGTATGAAACCTATCCCTGCACTAACATCTTTACAGAACTAAAAATAGCGTTCTTTTAGCAGTCAATTTTTTAACTATTAAATACACCAAAAACCAGATACAAGATAATTATAATCTTTAATGATACCTTTTATTACCCTGTTATAAATCTTTTCAAAGCTGAAATAATAAAAGGCGTGTTTCAACGTTGTATCAAGGTTTTTTTTCTAATTAAGGTTGAGCGTAGCAAACTAAGGAAGCTCTTTAGGATCAGTTTCTTTGGTAAAGACTTGCAATCAGCTTAGGATATCGATCTAGCGGGATACCAGTTGGGACTAGAGGACATAAAAAACCTGGCCAGACCCGTGTAGGACAGACCGGAAGAGGTTTTAAGTTCTGCGGGACAAGCGGAATAAAAACCCGAGGTTACTTCCCTTTTTTGTCCAGCAAATCAGAATTACCTTCCCCTGTCAGTGGCCGTGGTCTAGCGAGGCTGAGTACTTCGGGTTGGAGGTTTGAAGTGGTAGCACTCAGCAGTGCGATGGTGGTACTGTTTGTTCGGACGGTACTTAAAAAATGGTCCATGTTTGACTCGAACTTGACCAGCGGATTTGACTAAAATAAATTCACCTCAAGTTTTGCCTCAATCTTCTTCAAAAATTTGCTCCATTTTTTTTTCTTCTCTCCTGGATTTTATTCTCACTTAAAAAAAAAAAAACAGACCAAAATCCGCTTAAGGAATTTTCTTTAAAGTATTATTTTTTGCGAAAGTATTAAGTTAATTTATGTATTTTATAAGAGAACAGCCTATGCCCTAACACCCCCCCCCCCCACCCCAAACCCCCCCCCCCCACCCCCCCCACCCCGCCTCTGCAAAGAGAACTAAACCTACTCTCTAACCCAGTTATTAATTCCCAGAGGGTAAAAATCTCATTTCCTAATCTAATACAGGCTATGATAAAAAATTCACAATACAGTAAGAAAAAAAAATCAAACAGACTAAAACACTAGACATAAAAAATGTGATTAACCACGGTAGTGTTTGATTATCTGATGACGCTACTGTCTTATTACTTTATCATCCTCAGTAATTTAAATCAACTTTTAAAATTTGATTAATTTTTGACTTCACTTGGTACGGTCATTTTCATATGTAGATGTGTATAGGCTATATATATATATATATATATATATATATATATATATATATATATATATATATATATATATATATATATATATATTTATATATATATATACATATATATATATATGTAACTGGGTAATTTCTTGAGTCTGTGTCAAGACAATTTAAACAATCACCTAGACCCAATCTAAAGCCCCCCCCCCCCACCTTCCCATTATCCATCATCTGTCACCGTGTCACCCCCCCCCCCCCCCATCAATTGAAGGCTATTTTCCTCCCCTGATAACTCTAGCCTATGAGTCTTCCATTAGTCAGAGATCAAACCCCGACTTTTGGCTGGGGGTCGATCGTCTGCTCGCTGTGATATCAGACGGCTGGCGAGTTTTTTTTGTTTGTGTGGCGTAACAAGGGTTTCATTATTTCACCATCGGAGAGATTTCCCTTCCTAGAAAATGACGTAATGTTCTTTTAATGTTCTTGAATGCAAAATATAACTAGACTTCTCAGTGGTAGTTGAGATAAGAACTGTAATAGAATACCTTGCTTAAGTCAAATTTTACATTCCTGCAGAGTTTTTTTTGATTACAGATAAACATCAAAATAAACATTCCTACAGATTATTTTGATTACAGATAAATATTTGAACATTCGCTAAAATTGACTGAAAAGTTCATAGGCCTGCGGTAAATGACATTTAAACTGGCCTAGGCTGTTGACAAATGACATCAAAATGTCATCATATGTAATATACTGAAACATTCAGAGAAGGACTACAAAAAATTATCAGACAAGGTTAGGGTGGCTCGTCCTAAATAATCCTGAGTTTGTCATTAAAGCGACATCATTGGATAAAAAACTTATCCCACTTCAGACATATTTAGCGAACCAAATCTAAATGTAATCTATATTTTTTTGAAAGCTAGGAACTATTTCGTCTCCCGATTAATCCAGTCTGAAATGCTTCGATGTATTCATACGCCGAAAAAAAGTTCTGATTTAAAACAAGTATTTTAGAAAAAAATGCCGGGCGAGGCGGCGCCGAGAAATCCCCTTATGTTCCAATGCAGGCCCATTTCATTGAAGAATTATCCCTTTTTTTTTTCTATTTCACATTTGTTTTCATCTTAATTTAGGCAGATTTTTAGCCCCCGCGAATTTTTTTTTTAATGAATAGATTAATTTTCTCCCCTTTCGGTTTAATGTAATGCTATTAGTGTAATTGGGAAGGTATTTAATGCAGGGATGTCGAGTTATTTTTAGCGGGGGTGGAGAGGGGGGTGGCGAGAGAAGAAACTGATTTGAACAGAGAGTAAGTGAAGGAGGGGGGGGGGAGAGGAGGGGAAGAAAGGGGGAGAGAAGCGAGCTAAAATTACAATTTGCGAGTCGTCAATGCATGGCAGACATACCCCTCATTGAGAGATGATGCTATAATTCGTCACCATGGCAACAGTTATTCGGGAAATTTTTTTATGCGGTTAATGGGTTCAGTACTGTAATTTTGTTTTTGTTATTTTTTTTACCTTTTTTTTGCATTCGTCATAATTTTGTGATAGCCTTCAATTTTTTTTGTCGTTTTTCTGATTTTTCTTTTTGTTTCTTTTTTTAATAAAAAAAAATATAACCATATTAAGTTAAACATATATTGTACAGATTTTAAATATATTATATTAACATTGAATTGAGTACATTGTCGTTTTGTGTGTGTGTTTTGCCTGTAACTAATTCTCTCTTCCTTACAAAACTAATTCTTTTACAATGTAATACGTTTGATACTTGAGATCTATCCTATATCGTGTGAAGAATGTTTGTGCGTGTGTTCGTCAGTGGGTACGTCTCGTCTTTTATGAACGAATGCAAGACTTAACATGCAGTTTAAGCTTAAGCACCAAGGGTTTTTGCTGCATGGTGCAGGAAAGTATCGGTGTCATGTACATCCAGGTCATCTCACAGACGTACTGACCCATTCTAGTGCCCAGGGCGAACTATCAATTTTCCACCCCCTCCCCCCCTCTTTCATTCTTATGTAAAGTTATTCATATTGTTGAAAAGTTTTGAGCGCTTTTTACCTATCACTATCCCGGAACTGTTTTTTTTAATTTATTTTTGAGCAACATAATAGATGTAGAAAATAGAAACAAGTTACATCAGTGTGTTAAGTGGGGCCGTTGATATTCTTAGCTTTGACTTGTATAATTCAATACTTCAGTTTAAAAATGAATATTTTTTTCATCCCTTTCTGACGCCCTTTAGGGTCGGCGCCCGGGGCGGCCGCTCCACTCACCTTCCCCAAACTACGCCACTGATCCCAATCCACAGAAAGATCTATGTTTACAATATGTTCATACCATTGTTATTGTATTAGTCTCATTATTGGCATTGGTCTTATTAACATTTATATAGAGGCTGTACCTTCTGTGTTATATTAGTCTCGCCATCATTAACATACCTGTACCCCAAGGTTAAAGGGCATGGATTTTATGCAGTCGGGGCACTTGATGAACGGTTTGAGAACACTTTCATGTTAAACAGTTTTCTGTTTGTTTCAATTTATCAATTACGTCTAGGACTTGTTTTAATATACAGATTTTAAAAAATATATTCAAGCTTATATAGCGAGTCTTTATTCAAAATTGTAAACTAAGCCCCTCCCCCCCACAACCCCCCCCCCCACAACCACCACCACCACCCATCAGCTTATTAGTTGTATACATCTGTTAAGTAAAGGCGATTACCGTTAGCGGCCTTTTCTCGTTCAGGTCAAGCTGACCAAAAAGGTGTCAGTTCAATTTGATTACGACGATTGCATCTCATGTTTATTTGAGTTTAGATTGTGTTTGTTTCGTTAAATCTCTTTCGTTTGGGTGTTTTTTAGTTGCCGACAATCAACAAGTGGGCTTTGTATAATTCATGAAGTAAAGCGTCAAAGTGCTTGGAGAGATTCGTAAGGGGGGTGGGGGGAGTCGCCGGGGGCGGGGGCAGTAGGCAGGGGATAGTGTCTCGGTTATACAACGATCGTATGTTGAGGGGGGGGGGGTATCAAATTATGTAGTTAGACCATCGGGCAAAATATACATGAAATTATATTACTTTGGCATACTATCGTTATTGTTTATCTTTTGATGAGGTAAAGGCCGGGAACTCCGGGTTTCTCTAGTTCCAGAATATGCTGAAATATAGGTCGCTAAATGCACGAGGTTAAAAAAAAATCATGTTTAAGTGCTATCCATCAACCAAGATGGATGAAAGCTATAATGAATTAAACTTACAATATGTTTCATGATAAAAAATTGTTTCGATTGTATTGAATTGTGTAGGGGAGGTAATTCACTCCCTCCCCCACACCTTACTCTGGAGATATCGACATGCACAGATGTACCTGCACCACCCACGTCACCACCTGAACCTTGTGCACTTGCATGTGACTCCAAGCGTGAGCACGAGAAGGGACAAAAGGATTGAGCCGGTGGTCGAGGGAATGTCGAGTTCTGGCATCGATTCGTTCATTTTTAGCCGGCTAAATTTTACTCATCTATTGATCAGCAATCTATCTTTAGAAAGCTTGTGTAGTTGTCGTGGGTACGGTTAATCCAAATACCGAAATAAATTCAGAGTTTATTACTTAAATCATCGTTTTTTTAAATGAAAGCATATATATATATATATATATATATATATATATATATATATATATATATATATATATATATATATAATTTAAATATAACTATATACAAATAAATATACAAATACATATGTACATATAACCATAACCACAAATAAATATATACATATATATATATATATATATATATATATATATATATATATATATATATATATATATATATATATATATATAAATATATATATATATATATATATATATATATATATATATATATATATAATATTATATGAATATATATATATACATATATATATATATATATATATATATATATATATATATATATATATATATATATATTATATGTATGAATATACTCACGAAAAATGCAAAACGATTTTAATAAAATTTACCAATAAATTATTCATAGTAAGTAGAAGAGATCTAGTGTGACATTATGGTTAGAATAATAAATGTGATTTAAGTGAAGGCCAAACTCCCCTAAGTGGTACAGCATCTGAAAAGGTTAGTTTGAAGAAAAGAAGGCATTTAATAGAGTTTTTATGTGGTTGGGGGAAATCTATGAAAAGGCTGAAACAGCGGTCATGATTGATGAATGGGAAGAAATAAATGCTAGAGTAGGTTTGTAAAGTCGTTGTGTGGGTTGTAGGGGGTTAATTTGACCATTACGTGCGTGATTGTTGAGGCGTGTCGTTACAGGTGAGTGGGGTCGATTAGAGTCGAGTGAGCATGTAGGCAGGTATGGTGAGGTATGAATAAGTTATAGCCACGTGCATGTCCTTGAACTTGCAGAATGTGTAATTTTGGTTGACAGCTTTTTGAGAAATTAAAAAAAAAATTGTTTTAGTTGAATTGATGAGTTAATTTATAAATAGATCGTTCATGCATTTTAAAGTTGTCTTGTGTATAAATTGCTATTTAGAAAAGAAACTGTGAAGGCGTTGACATGTTGTAAAACAATAACAATAAACGGTTGAGTTCAGCGACTCAATAAGCGCATGACAAATGCAGTAAAAATGTATTTCAACTTTTTGCACTATTTCATAAGAGCTATGTAATTTAGTTTAGCCTACTGCCGTTGTAATTTCAATGCAATTAATTAGTTATCCAATTAGCGCTAAAATCCTTGCAATTGAACAACCTCTCAAGCTTCCCCCTCTCACCTACTAACACTTTTGTGGCAGCGGAAATCTAGAAATGTTTAATCCACTGAGCGTTGTTTTTTCTCCTTATCTTTTTCATAATCTTTATCTCTTCCTATCTGTAGTTTATCTCTTTCTATCTGTATTTTATCTCTTTCCATCTGTACTTTATCTCTTTCTATCTGTACTTTATCTCTTTCTATCTGTATTTATCTCTTTCTATCTGTACTTTATCTCTTTCTATCTGTATTTTATCTCTTTCTATCTGTACTTTATCTCTTTCTATCTATACTTTATCTCTTTCTATCTGTACGTATAGCATGCCATCTCATATTTAGGTTTCAGCATCTCTACTTGCACCATCGTTATTTTATCTCCCCCATCTCTACTTTATCTCTGCTTCAGCTTTACCCCATATCTAATATCTAACTATACCCCTACCATCACAGATACGACTATTATAATCCCAAATATCCCCCCCCCCCTTACCCGCCACTCCCCACTGTGGGAAATCTCATCAATATTTACTGCTTTCATCTTTAAAATTTTCCGTCGCCTCGTATATTTCAGCCAAGAGAATAATCACTTTTACATTGCTACCCCCACCCCTTCTTTACTCCACCCCTACCCCTTATTTTACTCTGTCCACCACCCTCCCGTCCTCCTACCCCCATGTCTCCCACAACCAATTTCACCAAGAAAAGCATTTCAAAAGCTGTAAAATCAAATATGCTTTTGTCCTGATTTTTTTCCTTTCAAATCTTGAAGCGAAACTTTCCCTTTTTCAAGGCTCTTATTTCGTTTGAATAAATGTATAAATAATGCGTAGCTCTGTGTTTATAAAATGAATAAGATATCGATACTGTTTGAACAAATAGAATCGTGCCGACCAAGCGATGCGATACTTTCAATATATAAGCAGTTAAAACAGAAAATTTGATTGGCTGTTTGCACATCTTGGAGGGATAAGGTGTACAGTGTAGGTGGGTGGAAAGAGGGGGGGAGGGGGTATATGTATGTCATGCTAGAACAAAGATTAAATGTCAAGGTATACAATATAGCAAGCAACTAGTGTACAGGTATAGGTATACAAAACACACAGGTTTACAATTACTTGGTATAGAATACTTTATATATCCTACATGTCGGTGGAGAGTTTTGAAGTGGCGCCGTCGTTACAGTGTGGTGACAGTGTGACAATGTCGTGACAGTTTGGTGACAGTGTGGTGACAGTGTGGTGACTATCATGACACTATCGTGACAGTGTCATGACAATGTAACATTACATATATTGTTCACACTTTTAACAATGTCAGCAAAAAAATGTACTCTGTTAAAATTTCCCTTTTCATAACCTTTTCTATTTCAATTATTTTAACAGAAGCCAGAATTAACCACTCTAAGATACGACCCTAAAAATTACCAAGACAACATTTTGTAAAATGTTGTTGAAACAATTTCTTCTTGAATGTACTTGAATCAAAACGAAGATTTTATAGTTTTTAACATAAATAGTTAATGAAATGTAAGGATCCATTATGGAGTTTCTGAAGTTCGCTTTGTTAGGGGAGAGAGTGATAATTAACAGAAAATTAATTTTGTTCAAATGTTAAGTGTTGTAGATTTTCCAGTGGGATCATCTAGAATGTTCTAGACCTAGTTTTTTTTTTAAAAATCCACTTTGTGTGGAGAACAAGGCCACTCATATATTTGGTATTTAAATAGGTGGCGTATCTAGGGTCAATGACAACTGCTGATGTACTTAACAATCATATGTAAATTTAATGTATATCGCACCGGCGTATATATATATATATATATATATATATATATATATATATATAAATATATATATATATATATATATATATATATATATATTTAAAAAAATATATGTATATGTATATATATATATATATATATATATATATATATATATATATATATATATATATATATATATACTGGACATGCAGCCCTCTCTGCGCATGTGTGGTTCCATCCTGCAGTCTAAGCACTACTTCCGGTTCCTCCTACACCTCTTCCCACCCCAGTCTGTTCCCTCTAGCCTCACCTATTTCACCAGCCTCCCCGCCCCTCCCTCCAGCCCCCCCCCCCAACCACAACAACCATCAAGATGGCGGCACCAACCCGGGTGTTACCATTCAGCAGACGACGACTCCGTATGGCCCGTGACAATTAGGTTTCCCAATGTCCCTGCCTGCATTACCAGATGTGATTTTCTCTCTTCATTCAGACGCCGACATTTCTGGGGCTAGCCGATTACGGCTACGAAGGCTGATGCTGTTTTTTTTTAAACCGGAAGTTCCAAGGGAGATGGGATAAGAATATTTTTTTCTTTATTGAAATTGTGGATTTTAAAGAAGGAGACATAGAAACGAATGAAAACTGATTTTAAAGTATTAGATGTTGTTTTTTTTTCTATGACACAGTTGCATGTTATTGTCAAAGTCCTTAATACGATTATGAAAGTGTTTTTTTTTAATGTATTAGAGTGTAGTGCAAATGAAGTCTTAATGCATAATGGATTCAAAAAGAAAAAAAAAAGTATTGATTCATTTAGGCTTTTTAAGATTTGGTGTTCCATGATGGCGCCTATGTCTTGTGTGTTTGTTGTTTGTCTCTGGTGTGTCTTCAAGGTGTTCTTGTGTGATTGGGGGTGTTTTGGGGGGTTTGTTTGGGGGTGTGTTTGTGTTGAGTTTGGCGGTGTGTTTGTGTTGTGTTTGGGTGTGTGTTTCTGTTGTGTTTTGGGTGTGTTTGTGGTGAGTTTGGCGGTGTGTTTGTGTTGTGAATGGGTGTGTGTTTGTGTTTGTGTTGTGTTTAGGTGTGTGTGTTTATGTTGTGTTTTGGGTGTGTTTGTGTTGTGTTTTGGGTGTGTTTGTGTTGCGTTTGGTGTGTTTTTGTGTTGAATTTGAGGATGTGTTTGTGTTGTGTTTGGGGGATGTGCTTGGCGTGTTCTGAAGTGATTTTTAGTGATACTTCAATAAGACAATTCTAGGACATTTCTTTTATACACTTCACTGTGACATTTATCTAGGGCACTTCTCTAGGACTATCTAGACCACAACTGTAGGACATTTAACGCGGACAATTCTCTAGGGCACTTCTCTGGGCCATTTCTCTAGGACATTTCTCTAGGACATTTCTCTAGGACATTTCTCTAGGACTATCTAGACCACAACTGTAGGACATTTAACGCGGACATTTCTCTAGGACACTTCTCTGGGCCATTTCTCTAGGACATTTCTCTAGGACATTTCTCTAGGACATTTCTCTAGGACATTTCTCTAGGACATTTCTCTAGGACATTTCTCTAGGACTATCTAGGTCACTACTGTAGAACATTTAACGCGGACATTTCTCTAGGGCACTTCTCTAGGACTATCTAGGCCAATACTGTAGAACATTTAACGCGGACATTTCTCTAGGGCACTTCTCTAGGACTATCTAGGCCAATACTGTAGGACATTTAACGCGGACATTTCTCTAGGGCACTTCTCTAGGACTATCTAGGCCAATACTGTAGGACATTTAACGCGGACATTTCTCTAGGACACTTCTCTGGGCCACTTCAGGGGACCCTCCAGTAGAACAATGATCTAAGACAACTGTGTACGACGTTTCCTAAGTTCTGGAAAGTTCCATTTTAAAAAATTGATGATCCGTCACATTGTTTTGTAAGTGGTTCAAATCTCAAATCCGCGGCTCTCCAAGTTACGAAGTACATCTAGAAAATAAAAATCGATTCCACTATAAAAACATAGGACATATGCTTTAGATTGACTTTCTGCTGTAACTAAAATACTTTCCCTAAGGAAACGGTTATTTAATATGATAGCCAAAAGACTATCTGAAATAGCTAGTTTAAAAATTTCAGAAAATTTCAGAATACTATCATATTTTAACGAGAAAATGCTATATATCAAATATTTAAGTATCAATTAGACGGTAATGTACAGTCTTCCATACCAGACCATGTTACCCCTGCTTGAAGCAGGGTAGAGTCAATACTTGATCGGGAACTCCCTGGGGCGACAGGTTTTAATAACTGTTTTAATGATAGCCCCGGACTAGGCATCTTTGTTGGTGGGTGGGTTGGTAGGGGTTATCTGGGGGTGGGGGGGGGGGGGTGGGGGTGCAGTATTGATGGGGAGACGCTCTGGGGAGGAGTGAGATTTCGTAATGTGTGGGAGATGAAGGGGTGGGTTTTAATATGGTATTGGGATATTCCATTGTGATTTTTATATGCAGTTGTGTAATGGATTATTTTTATTTGGGGTGGGTGGGAGGAGGGATGGTGTGGTGTGTGTTGATTTGAAGGATGAATGGATGGTGTCTTAGTAGTGATGAACGGTAACTTGGCCAGTTAATTTTATAACCTCAACTCACCCTCACCCCAACTCACCCCCACCCCAACTCAACCTCGCTTCAATTTATCCCCACCCTAAAATACCCCCACCCCCTAACCCCTACCCCAAAACCCCCCACCCTCTCACCCCCCACCTCACCCAATCTCACTCCCACCCCACCCCAACTCCCCACCTCTCCACCGCCAGAACTCACCCAACTCACCCCAAACCACCCCAACCCCCAACTCACCCCACCCCAGCCCACCCCAACCCCCAACTCACCCCACCCCACCTCAACCCCACCCTAACTCACCCCCAACCCCAACCCCACTCCCACTCCACTCCACCTCAACTCCACCCAACTCACCCCAGCCCACCCCAACCCATAACTCACGCCCACCCAACCTCACCCCCACTCCCACTCCACCCCACCCCACCCCAACCCTTAACTCACCCCCACCCCACTCCGCCTCACCCCCACCCACCCCACCCCATCACGTCACGCTAACCCAAGTTGTCATGTTCTTGTGACACCCCACCACTGACGCCAGGAAATCGCGGCCATTATTCTTGTCAAGTGTTTCGCTAAATTGTCATCGCCAGCTCAAGTTATATCGAATATGTTTTATTATTGCCGCGGCGTTTTTTAACAATCGCTACGTTATGTGGGAACGGACTGGTCGGGTCGATAGTCGTTCAGACTTGATTGTTGATAATCTCTGAGTGAAGTGTACTCACCTTTAGTGGTCACGTGAGATAGGTGTAGAGTAGTAGAGTGAAGGAGTTAATCTTTAGGTTTAGAGCAAAACGTTAGATGTGATGTTTGTTTATATGACCTGCTCTAGTTGTCAGGTTGAATATATCTGTCAGAACATGCCTTATAGGTGTGGGTTCAAATCCTAATTAAATTATTTTTTTGTGGACGGATTCATGTGTTAGTGGTTATGTCGAGTAAAACAGTTCTATTTGTATTTCTTCGCTCTTAATTGTATGATAGGCTGTGTGTCCCAGTGGTAGAGCGCTTGACTGCTAACCCGAAAGTCTCGTGTTCGAATACGGATTCAAGTCAGTAAAACCAGATCTGATTGGTGCCTATCTCAAGTTAAGGAATATAAAAGCGGTTAAACATAGTGCTGATCACACTATAGCTTCATTACCTGAAGTTAGAGAAACAGATGAACTCTACTTGCCTCATAGATTGTGGGGTTTGAAAATGGACTTTACTTTTAAATTTGTAATATTGGCGAGGATTTACTCCGATATGTCAACATCTTATGCATGCACTTTATGGCTTGTTGATTCTGAGTTCAGCCTGCTTTTCTTTTTGTTTTTGCTTCCATAGCCTATGTCTATTCAAGGACAAATAAAAATTCAGCAATTGTTTGACTCGAGACTTCTAGAATTAGCAGCATTTAGCTCTTCTTCCTGACCACGTCATCCCAATTAAATCTTTTAGGATCTTGGATAAAAAAAATATTTTTTTTACTTCTAAATATTAGTCTTTAGATCTTTACAAACGGAGGTGTATAGTTAGCATTTGCATTATTGATTTGGAAATTTTGATTAAAATTATTGGAAGTGCTTGTTTTCCTATTGATAAAGTTCATTAAAATCTAACCAAGTACTCTAGGCCGCGAGAGTCGTATAGTTAAAAAAAAAAACACGGGTTAAATTCTTGAATGCACGTGTCGCTGAGCATACCCGAGGAGAAAGCCAAGCACGAGCCTCGCCCGAGGGTCAAGTACCAACGAGACGTCCCCCTCCCCATACACAGGAACTCTGTAGAAAAAAAAACGGCACTCGAATTAAGCTCGGCACTGATGCTGGAATTTACATAACAACGGCGCCTCTCGCTGAAGACCTGCTTGAGACTTGAGTTAAGACGGCTATTGTTCTAATGATGCGCCATTGGGAAACCCCGGGAAAAATGGTCGAAACTCAATATTAGAGTGATTCCCCTTTAGTTGGGTACTGTAAAACTTTTAAAGTGAGTCCCCTTTAGTTGGGTACTGTAAAACTTCTAGAGTGATTACCCTTTAGTTGGGTACTGTAAAACTACTAGAGTGATTCCCCTTTAGTTGGGTACTGTAAAACTTGATGATTTCCCTTTAGTTGGGTACTGTAAAACTTCTAGAGTGGTTCCCTTTAGTTGGGTACTGTAAAACTTCTAAAGTGATTCCCCTTTAGTTGGGTACTGTAAAACTTCTAGAGTGATTCCCGCTTTAGTTGGGTACTGTAAAACTTCTAGAGTGATTCCCCTTTAGTTGGGTACTGTAAAACGTCTAGAGTGATTCCCGCTTTAGATGGGTACTGTAAAACTTCTAGAGTGATTCCCCTTTAGTTGGGTACTGTAAAACTTCTAGAGTGATTCCCCTTTAGTTGGGTACTGTAAAACTTCTAGAGTGATTCACCTTTAGTTGGGCACTGTAAAACTTCTAGAGTAATTCCCCTTTAGGTGGCTACTGTAAAACTTGGTGATTTCCCTTTAGTTGGGTACTGTAAAACTTGGTGATTTCCCTTTAGTTGGGTACTGTAAAACTTGTAGAGTGATTCCCCTTTAGTTGGGTACTGTAAAACTTGTAGAGTGATTCCCCTTTAGTTGGGTACTGTAAAACGTCTAGAGTGATTCCCCATTAGTTGGGTACTGTAAAACTTCCAGAGTGATTCCCCTTTAGTTGGGTACTGTAAAACTTTTAGAGTGATTCCCCTTTAGTTGGGTACTGTAACACTTCTAGAGTGATTCCCCTTTAGTTGGGTACTGTAAAACTTTTAGAGTGATTCCCCTTTAGTTGGGTACTGTAAAACTTTTAGAGTGATTCCCCTTTAGTTGGGTACTGTAAAACGTCTAGAGTGATTCCCTTTTAGTTGGGTACTGTAAAACGTCTAGAGTGATTCACCTTTAGTTTGACGCTGCAAGAATATTCTAGTGATCCTCTTAATCGGGTACTTTAAAACTATTGTAGTGATTCTCCCTTACTCGGATACCAGAGGGTTTATCCTTACTTGGGTACTGCGGAGCTAAATATAAAAGTGATACCCTCTAACAAAGATGCCGTAAAAATTTAATACCTAAGTGGATTCTTCGTGAACGGAGTACTGTAAAACTGAGATTTTTTTATATTTAATTTTAAAAATAATTAAGCTTTAAGTTAGAACGTGTGTTCTGGATAAAATCTTTTGTTTACTTCTGTTTTCAGACCAGACTGTATTTTAATTCCATCAAAATGTACTATAAATAGAACATTATAGTACATGTATGTCTAGTTCCAAGTTGAATCAATGATAAACAATGGCTGAGTAAATGTGTGTGTTCACTGTTTCAAATAAAATGTCTGTTTTCGCTGCTTGGATAGTCTGTCGTAAAAGTCTGCTGAAAGTGTATGTCTGCGTCCTTGATGTCTGTCTGTGTGTGATGAATGTCTTCTTTTCTCTGTCTGATGGTATCTGCCCTGGGGGGGGGGGGGTATAAACCAGTTAGAGAAATAGATTTTGCTGAGTCGTTACTTAAAGCAAAAGGTTTTCTGTGTTTGACCACAGCGGCACACTCGCTTGTTGAGGGAGAAATAAAATAGAAGGTTTAATCGAATGAAAATGCAAACACCCCATCTTGCTTAAACACTCCCAACCCATTTTTTTTTACCGACCCCAAACTTTACCAACCCTCAATCCTTTCTCCTCACCCCACCCCCACTCCTCTACCAACCCTACATGTTCATTAGCGTTTTTACTTCTTCTTTACAACCACACCTTTCTCTTTACCCCCTCTTTACCACACCACCTCTCTCTTTACCACCTCTTTACCACCCCTTTACAACTAATATTTACCTCTCATTTACCGCTTCTCTGTACCACCCCTTCCCTTTTTGCAACCCAACACCCTTTTTACCACCTCATTTGCTCCATGTTTACCCCCCCCCCCTCCCCCCCCCGACCCCCACTCCCTCCTCCCCTTAGCTTTTGCTAATATTAAAAGAGTTTTAAGCCGACTGTCGTGTAGAATAACATTTCAAATCATTTTAAACCTTTAAGTCTAGCTGCCATACACACGTTTCCATAGAAACGGATTTTTTAATTTAAAAAGATTTTTTTTTATGACCTGGTGTCCAGTGATATGTGTAAGTTTTCCACACCGACATTTATCTTTTGTTAGCTGTTCATGGGTAGGTTAGGGTTAGGTTTGTCTACTGCGGCATGTTATACCGTTTGCAGGCACCATAAGCTAATGAAGGGACAGATGTGGCCTAGTGGTAGAGCGCTACACTGCTAACACGAATGTATTGAGTTCGAATCCGGTTTTAAGTCAGCAGAAAGTCCCTGAGTCCACACAGCTCTGATGAGTACCTAACTCATGTTAGGGAAAAGAAAGGAGGCTGGGCATAGTGCTGACCACACTATCCCTTCGTATGCCGAAGTCTCTGAAAAATATGAACTTTACTTCTTCTGCCCCATGTGTCTTGTGCTCGAACGAGAAATGATGATGATGAAGATTTAGTAGATAATTTCGGTCAGCGAGACCTGATTTCCATCATTTCATATCTCTACCGCAACCTGAAGTCTAGATTCTTTAAGGATTTAAAATGTATCAAGACTATTACATTTTTTCCAACTATTCAAAAAACTCAGTGGTCGGAGTAGTGTCGATGAGTTTAGAGGGTGTGGAGGGGTTTAGAGGGTTGGGAGGGGTTTAGAGGGGTGGGGAGGGATGTCGAAAACGACGAGGGGGAGGCGAGGGGTCGACCTCGCGATGAAAAAAAAATTGATTCTGACATGCACGCATCCCCGCCTCCACGTTCTCTAATTGACAGAAACCTAATCAAGCGTGCAATCTCGTGCATTCCTCGCTCTTGTTACTCGCCCTGTCTGTCTGTCCTCCACTCAATATGTCCTTCACCCAATCATTCCTTCACTCACAGGATCATTCTCTCGCTCACCCAATCATTCCTTCACTCAACCAATCATTCCATCACTCACCCAATCATTCCTTCACTCACCCAATCATTCCATCACTCACCTAGTCATTCCTTCACTCACACGATCATTATTTCACTCACTCAAGCATTCCTTCACTCACCCAATCATTCTCTCACTCACCCAATAATACCATCACTCACCCAATCATTCCTTTACTCACCCAATCATGCTTTCACTCATCCAATCATTCTATTACTCGCCCAATCCTTCTCTCACTCACCCAATAATTCTTTCTTTCAATCACCCAATCATTTTCTCATTCATCCAATCATTCTTTCAATCACCAAATCATACCATCACTCATCCTATTATTCCTGCACTCCCCCAATCATTCAGTCAATCACACAATCATACTGTTACTCACCCAATCATTCTTTCACTCACTCAATCATACCGTCACACACCCTATTATTCCCTCACTCTTTCAATCATTCAGTCACTCACCCTATCATTCTCTCACTCACCCAAGCATTCCTTCACTCACTAACCATCCCCTCAATCCCCTCACTCTGACCTCCCCTCGTCTTACCCCCCCCCCCCCACCCAGCCACCTATTGAGTCTCCCTACCGTGGCTAATGACAACCAATCTAAGCGTACAACAGCTATAGTGGTAGTCTGTCGTCATTAAACTTGTTTCACTGCTACACGCATGGACTCAATGGGAAGTGACGGGGGGGGGGGGGGGGATGGACACACGGAGGGGTGGATAACAGAAGCTATAGGGGGGTGGGGTGTAGACACGGAGGGGTGGATAACAGAAGCTACAGTGGGGAGTGTAAACCCAGAGGGGTGGATAACAGAAGCTACAGGGGGGGTGTAGACACGGAGGGGTGGATAGCAGAAGCTACAGGGGGGAGGGGTGTAGACCCAGAGGGGTAACAGAAGCTACAGAGGGGGGGGGGTATAAGAGCCCGGATGACAGACCTTGGCGTGATTGGGGAAAATGACATCACTGGTAGACGTGTACTTTTGTAAAAATAAAAAAAAAAGAACAACTTGACTTGGCAGTAAAATAAAGCCAAAGCTTTTACTGGCTGGTTTACTTAATGCTCTTATTTTGTTGATGTTTTTTTTGGTTTCGTTATACGCTTAGATCCATTCTTCCTCCTTTTTATTCATCCCTCCTTCCGTCCGTCTTTCCGCCGAACATTTTGACAACAGCTACACCTATTTTACAGAACAATTTTTTTGTCATAAATTTAAAAAAAATTTAAAAAATAACCGATTTGTTCATTTATCATTGCCAATGTTAAAAGGATTAACATCTTTTACATTTGTCTGCCACATTTTAGAAATGTGTCTGTGCCGTTTTATTTTACATTTAAGACTTTTTTCAATGTTATCAGCTAAAATATTCACAAAACTCGATAGATCAAAGTCTCCCTAACTGAACAAAACAGATGGTAGTACCCATACAAATGGACTAACCAAACTACTTTAAAACTTAACCAAAAATATGTCCATTCCATCACGTGATATTCCCTCTCTTAGTCGTATCCCCACCCCAACCCCACCCCCAGCCCAGCCCCTACCCCTCAGACCGCTGCCCCAGACAGAGCTATTATTTTCGGCAGGTTAGGCTCAAGGGAGACTACTAATGAAGACGGTAGTTCTTTATTAATTGGGACCTATCCGCCATGACAAATAGGATTTCAGTGAAAAAGTAGGAGGGGGTGGGGGTGAGAGGGGGAGGGGCGTTTAGACCCGAGGTCAGTTAGCAGACGAGTGTCTAAGAAGGAGTCATCGAATCGGGACTGATTAATTCTTTAGATCTTTTCCTTTTTACTAAATGCCACTTTTCTCTCGGTTTCTATCTTGACGATTTTAGAAGTGGGATAGCTACCGGCGAAGGTCTTTTATTATAGGGTCTTTGTAGGACGCCATTTTTAATTAAGGACACCATTTTTAATATAGGATACCATTTTAATTAAGGACACCATTTAAATTAATGACACCATTTTAATTAAGGACACCATTTTTAATTAAGGACACTATTTTGTATTAAGGACGCCGTTTTAAATTAATGTTTTCGTGATGTTGAAATGCACAGTCTGTGTTCGTCCATGTATTTGAACACACCATAAATGTTTTTACATACATCAACGCATCATTTAAACGCATCTTTTTATTTAGTCTTTGAGTTTAGACAGATGTGTTTAAATCCGAAATATTTTCAAAACACATCTACTTTATTTAAACATATATACTTAATTTAAACACATCTACTTTATTTCAACACATCTACTTTATTTAAACACATCTACTTTATTTAAACACATCTACTTTATTTAAACACAACTTCTTTATTTAAACACATCTACTTTATTTAAACACATCTACTTTATTTAAACACATCTACTTTATTTAAACACGTCTACTTTATTTAAACACATCTACTTCATTTAAACACATCTACTTCATTTAGACACATCTACTTTTTAAAACACATTTACCCATCGATTCTGTATTAAAACCAGCACTTTTTGTATAAAGCCACTCAAAAATCTACCTCAAATTAAAAATTCATACATCTCCCCTCTATTACCCCTCCCCCTTCAATACATTCAAGCCACCCCACCCCCACTCCCCACCCCCAAACGACCGCAGGGAACGTCTTCCCCGTTTATCGATTTCAGAATTTCGGAAATTCCCGGATTAGTTTGCCCGTGCTGAATCGGTTGGGTGTTTGTATCTGTTTCTTAATCCACGTTCTGCCGTAGCCCCCAGCGTCAAATGGCCGACAAGGTTTGAGGGACGTCATGCTGGTTTCGTCCCAACTCGGCGTGACCCAGCCCCATTAGGTGACTCGTGGAGAGGCAAGCATATGCTGGGTGGGTAGGGGATGGAGAGGGGGGGGGGTAGAAGACATTTGTGCACAGTTGGTGAGTGCGGTCAAGCTTGACTGTACAAAGCCGGACCTGCATGCTAGATTAACGGATTAACGTTGGAGAGGCACGTGGCCATCCGTGGATTAATGAGTTCTGTCTGTGAGTTAGACACTAATTGTTATATTAGCATTGACCGACCCTGGATAGACCTTGTCCGAATATAACATTTGCATAGGCATAGTCCGACTTATGAGAAATGTATCATGTATGGTCGATGTATATCTCATATTGGTGTCCCACAATGCCACAATTATAGAATGCTGTTTAACAGCAACATAACATGAAGGGAAGGGGCACTGATAGTAAAATATAATCGGGAGCCGTAAGTATACCCTAAAATACAAACTGGAGCTGGACAAATTGCCCGAAAGACAGTTGCCCCAAGTCCGTTTTCACCAAATGCGACAACTGCTCGAAAGGTTAATTTCCCGAATGAGACAAACGACTTTCAGACATGTGTATTTCGGGAATGTGTCGTAGAACCATTATAAACGTGTGTCAACTTTCAACCTTGTACTAAACAGACTCAAGGTCCTGTTGTGACCTACTTAGGTCTTGTATTTTTTAGTTTGACTTTTATTACTCAACCATGAGTGACCTGTGGTGCAACCACCGGTATTTTTCCATAGTTTCAAGAAAGAGATATACCCGGTACTTTTCCATCACGAGAGGTGGTGCA